>NW_019946844.1:63164-64701 GCF_002910315.2 Salvelinus sp. IW2-2015 | reverse complement strand
ATCATTATCAGAAAATGTTTTGTGTGGTAATTATATATATTATTTTTATATATTTACTGTTTTATTCACGTTTTCAAGTTCTATTGACAAATCATGCATTCTGATTCTTGCATAGATTGTAATGGGCACATATTATGTGTGTAAAATACTTTTTTGAAGGTTGTACTGATTATGATGAGCTAAGCTAATTCCAGCTATGTGTGGAGCCAAGTTTGTTGACATACAATYCATTCTGGGTATCACGTAATCGTCTGTCAGACCAAAGATGTTATAACAAAATGAGGTGAACGATGGTAGACGACACACCCACTTCAACATGCATACTATAAACAGACCAAACTCCTCTTGTCTTCTCTTGTTATCTTTGGTTTCTGTGAGAGAAAAAAAAGCATGGCTGTGCGCAGAAAATACCCATCGATGGATGACTTTCGATTTCTAGAAAGTGTTTTACTCAATTATTTCGATAAATGGTGAGCTCACCCGTGATTTGATTAATTATAATAGTAATTGCTATTAGCTAATTCATATTGTAGTTTATGTCAGCCGAAAGTTCTAAAAATATGACCGCTTGTCTTACGTCAATCTTTCCTCAGCGCTAGGACAAATGTAGCCTACATTTTATCGGTTTGGATAATTGTATTATGCTGTAGATACTTCTGTGAATGTCTGAACATTGCATCRAAAAATAAACGGCTCACATTCGGGACAACTTTGTTTGTGCAAATTGTTTCTGAAAAAACAGTGTGGCCATGCTGATTGTTGCGTCWTTCGAAACTGGCCGTTCTAAATAATCATTCTAAATAAGGATTCTAATCACACCGGTTTGATCGTATGCTACAGGGACCACTGTAGAATGATCACACCTGTGTGTTGGTACGTGTGAAAAGGTTAAGGGACATGGGCAGCTGTGAGGAGGGTTTATTCTCCAGGTCTTTAAAATCATTTCCCAGAACCTTTGGGGTTAGACCCACAGAGAGAGAACTGCTCCTTACAGTAACTAACTTTGGCCTTCCGGATAGCCTGAGTGCACTTATTTATAATTTGCCTGAAAGAGAGCCAGTCAGCCTGAGTATGCGTGTGCCAAGCCTTTCGCCAAATGTAATTCTTGAGGGGGAGTAACTGCAAGATTATGGTCGAACCAGGGGCTGAACCTGTTTTTAATTCTCATTTTCTTTATGGAGTCGTGTTTGTTAACAATAACACTGAAAATATCAAAAAAGAAGGTCCAAGCGTCTTCGACAGAAGGGATCAAGCTGATTCTATACCATTTTACAGAGGCCAGTTCATGAAGGAAAAAAAAGTTTTTTAGCAAGCATCAACAACAAATCTGGACAGGCCGTTTCACTGAGCAGCCATTACGAACACAGGCCGTAAAACAGTGATAACTAAGGTCATTACAGAAAACACCAGATTGATACCTATCAGGATTATTTGTGAGGAGAGTAGCCTTTTCTGGGTGTTTGGTGTCATACCTTGTGGGATTGGTAATAATCCGAGAAAGATTTATGGAGTCCCATTGCTTGTGTCACGCCCTGAT
>NW_019946844.1:31475-62664 GCF_002910315.2 Salvelinus sp. IW2-2015 | reverse complement strand
CACAGACTAGTAGCATAAGCATTCTTTATCACTGTTCCAGGTCATTCCTGAAGATTCATTGTGAATAGAAATGTCTCGTGTTTGTCACTTCTATGTTATCGCTATGGCACACTCAGCTGACCAACAAGTGACAGCCGTGACCTACTTATTCAAAGCTTTTGAGATAAGAGGAAACTGCTGGATGTCAGTGTGGGTGGATGGGTGTGCAGGTGTGTTTTTTATAGTAAAAGGACATAGTGTGTCATCACACCTCTTTAAGACACTGTACCCCACACACACAGTATCTGTGGAGGATCACTCATACTAGACTTGGGGGGTGCGTGTCTTCACAGGAGACTCCCAGCCAATGGACGTGTGCTCGGTCCATCACAACAACACATTCTTGAGGTATTCCGTCTCCCTGCTTGGATACGGTTTCTACGGCGACGTGCTGGCAGACAGCRRGAGGAAACGYTGGATGGKACCAGCCAGATACGACTTTTCAGGTGGGTCAGAGGAGTASCTTTAGCTGTTTTAGGAAATACAACCATACTGTTGSGGKAGTCTGTTGCTGTTKCTAGTGAAATGGCATGATGTCGTTTTGTGCAGGTTTTAAGACGTTCCTGACACATCACCACTATGAAGGGGCTGTGTCTTTTCTACCAGAAACTGACACACTGGRAACACCGCGAGACAAGACCAGGTGTAGAGCTGGGTATGTAATACTGTACACGTACAACCTGTTGTGTAGTTTAGTATTACATGTTTGTCTAGATGGTGCAAAGGAGATTGCTCACTTGGCTAGCCAACTCCATTCCTGCTTTCCAGGTGCTTCATATACCAGCACAACGGGCAGCTGTATTCAGGGGATTCCCCAGAGGAATCCAAGACTGCTCCAGATGTCTCAGACAGAGGTAGGTACAGTATCTCTGCCTGAACGCACATATGGTCTCAACTCCACACGCCATGGGTCTCTACTGAAACCTGCTCAATGTTTTCACCACAAAGCCCCAACCTCTGGTTCTGCTCTATCCCAGAATATGAAGTGGGGTGGGGGGTGGTCAGAGGGAAGTTCCTGGCCATCAACGCAGCCAGTATGAGCTGTGCCTGTCCCCCGCCGCCCACGTCGCTGACGGCACCACCGACCTCATCCTCGTACGCAAGTGCTCCCGATTCAACTTCCTTCGCCACCTGCTACGCCATACCAGCAAAGACGACCAGGTAACCACACTGGATGGGGCTACTGCAATGRTTTCTTGATTTCTGTGGGTACTCCAACCCAGGTCCATAGCAGTGGTTGCATGAGATGGTTAACTCGCCACTTTCCTGTATCAGGGATTTCACTTTCTCACTTCTGTTCCTCCCCCCTTCARTTTGACATGACCTTTGTAGAGGTGCACCGTGTGCGGCGCTTCCGCTTCACGCCGCGCCACTGCCAAAACGACTCGGAGCTGGACCTGAGGGAGAACGGCAAGCAGCTCTTCAGCCAGATCTGCCGGGACCACCCGGCTTGCAGCTCAAGCCCTGCCATTATAGCACTGAACTGTGACGGCAGATCCTCCCCACGCTTGCCATTGAAGTCGGTACGCACCTCTCTACCATGGAAATATAACACAACTCTAAAAGTTATTCTCAAACTGTGCTATCTTCAACATTTGAATGAATTCCTGCCTTAGTTTTTTTCCCTGACAATGTTTTCTTCTCTTCTGGCCTTGCCAGAGTTCACTGCCAGTTGATCAAGCTGTTTGCGCGAGGGATCGAAGAGCAGCCTTTGTTTGAGGACCTCGCCAACCCCCCGTGTGCACTCTAGGTCCCCTCGTCCCTCCGCTGCCCTACCCTATCAGTCACTGGAACAGTCCTACAGCATTTCAAAGGCTGCCACTGCTGTCACTTACCTTAGCCCTGTGCACTACCTTTCTCTAATGAGGTCACAAGTTCACAGGTCTAAGAGTGCTGGTACTTTTACAGAGGTTCATTATTCACTATAGCGAAGAACAAATCATGAAAATCTTAAATGAATGTACCCCCTTCCTGCTATCCTTTTGCAATAAAGAGATGTTAACCAACACATAACGTGCTGTTCAACATTTGTAGAACTTCCGTTTGGACGTGTTGGAATGTACGCTGCTCCAAATTATGAAGAATTGGTACAAAGCTTTGTTTATTTATAAACATAAACCCAATATTAAAGGATGTTTGAATGATTCTAGCTGCTTGCCTTGTTGGATGTTATTTCCCTGCACCTAAAAAGCATGAATTTGAAAACATTTGTGTGGATGATAGGATATTGGATGAACCAGAGCACTCTATGGGTACCAGATGCCAGCTCGCCTGTCACCTTAATGTGGTCATTTAATATGTCCTATATAGCTACAGTATACCACCAGACTGGCTAGAGTCACACTGAAAACTCAATGTACTGTAGCGTATCAACAGTTTATGCCCTGAAACATCTGACGCAGCAGGCTATTTCTGCCATTGCTGCGATGTCATTCCATGTTAATTTGCTGTTGTGTCTGAGCTGTGGTGTTTGAGGTTGCTGTTAGAAAAGTGTTGTGTATTTGTTGCACTTGCAGTGCTTGGTGTCCTGCGTATCATATTGCCTTCTGCACACACTGTTCCGTGTGTCTTTTCCCCGCACTGTCGAGCTGGTCTTGCTGGTGCGACTCCTCACTGTAGAGCTGGTCTTGCTGGTGCGACTCCTCACTGTAGAGCTGGTCTTGCTGGTGCGACTCCTCACTGTCGAGCTGGTCTTGCTGCATTCTGGTTTAGATGTCATGCTGATGTGGTGATGCATTCTGGTTTAGATGTCATGCTGATATGGTGATTCATTCTGGTTTAGATGTCATGCTGATGTGGTGATTCATTCTGGTTTAGATGTCATGCTGATGTGGTGATGCATTCTGGTTTAGATGTNAGATGTCATGCTGATGTGGTGATGCATTCTGGTTTAGGTGTCATTGTGTAGTGATTTTGCCTAAAACGTCTGGTATACTCCCTCGTACCATTGACTTAACACTGCAGCTAGTACTAGAGGTCACATAGCATCCCCAGTGTCTGCCTGAAAGTAAAAGATTGATCTGAGATGTGTGTCTTCAACAATAAAAATATACGCTTGATGAAGAGCTCTAGTCTGCCTTGGATTTTGGAAGGATATAATTACAATCTCAAATCAAATGTTATTGAATTTGWATGTCACATGCCTTGTAAACAACAGGTGTAGACTAACAGTGAAATCCTTACTTACTGGCTCAACAATGCAGAGAGGGGGAGAAATAGAAAAATAGTAACAAGGAATAAATACACAATGAGTAACGATAACTTGGCTATATACACAGGGTACCAGGACCGATTCGATGTGCAAGGGCATGAGGTAATTGAGGTAGATATGTACATGCACTCAGTGGCCAGTTTTAGGTACACCCCTCGTTTTCTCCTACATGCGGTGAGTCGCATGGCCATGGCTTGCTACATAAAGCAGGCAGACAGGCATCGAGGTATTCATTTACTGTTAGAATAGGCAAAGCAAGAGACCTACTGTAAGCGACTCCGAGCGTGTTATGATCGTCGGTTCCAGTATCTTAGAAACGGCCGGCCTCCTGGGCTTTTCACGCATGACAGTCTATGGTTTACCGTGATCTGTGCGACAAACCAAAAACATCCAGTCAGCGGCTCGTTGATGAGAGGTTGAAGGAAAATGGCAAGAATCGTGCAAGCTAACAGGCAGACCACAAACAGTTAAATAACGGCATAGTACAACAGTGGTGTGCAGAACGGCATCTCAGAAMGCACAWCTCGTCGGTMCTTGTCACAGATGGGCTATTGCAGCAGATGACCACACCAGGTTACACTCCCATCAGCTAAAAAGAAGTGGCTCCAGTGGGCACGCGATCACAACACTGGACAATTGAGTTAAAAAACATTGCATCGTTCGACGAACTGGAACACGCTGCCGTATACGTCGATCCAGAGCATCCCAAACATGCTCAATGGGTGACATGTCTGAGTATGCAGGCCATGGAAAACTGGGACATTTTCAGCTTCCAGGAATTGTGTATAGACGACATGGGCTTGTGCATTATCATGCTGAAACGTGGTGATTGCAACGGATGAAGGGCACGACAATGCACCTCAGGACCTCGTCACGGTATCTCTGTGCATTCAAATTGCCATTGTGTTTGATGTCCGTAGTTTATGCCTGTCCATACTATAACCCCAACTCCACCATTGTCCACCGAAGTCGGTTACGATGCCAAACTGCAGTCAGGTCAAGACCCTGGTGAGCACGCGGATGATCTTCCATGAGTTGGTTTCTGACAGAAATTCTTTGGTGTGCAAACCCACAGTTTCATCAGCTGAACGGGTGRCTGTTCTCAGACAATCCCGCATGTGAAGAAGCTGGATGTGGAGGTCCTGGGCTGGCGTGGTTACATGTGGTCTGCGATTGTGAGGCTGGTTGGAAATACTGCCAAATTGTCTAAAATGATGCTGGAGGTGGCTTACGGTAGAGAAATGAACATTCAATTATCTGGCAACAGCTTTGGTGGACATTCCTGCTGTCAGCATGCCAATTGCCCATTCCTTTACAGCTTTACAATAAACAGTARGAGCAGCGTATATGATGAGTCAAAGTTCRTGCAAAAATGGTCAATGCAAATAGTTAACCAAATAGCTACCYGTATTAACTATTTAGCAGTCTTATAGCTTCGGGGTATAAGCTGTTCAAGGTCCTGTTGGTTCCAGACTTGGTGCGTAGGTACCGTTTGGCCTGCGGTAGCAGAGAGAACAGTCTATGACTTGGCTGGCTGGAGTCTTGAGGATCTGAGGGCCCATGCCAAATCTTTTCAAAGTCCTGAGGGGGGAAGAGGCATTGTCGTGCCCTCTTCACTGCTGTGATGGAGTGTGTGGACCATGATAGATCCTTAGTGATCTGGACACTGAGGAACTTGAAACTCTCGACCAGCTTGTGGTGTGTACTTTATTTTAATCTAAGGACATGTTAATTCTGCTATGCCACAGAAAATTCTACATATGATACCATGGTTACGGATAATCCTGAATGAATCGTGAATAATGATGAGTGACAATGTTATAGACGCACAAATATCATACTTCTCAAAAAATGCTAAGCCTGTCTTGGCGGTATGATATTTGTGCGTCTGTCTCACTTATCATTATTCACAATTCATTCAGAATTATCCGTAATCATGGTAGCACCCACATGAATGTAGAAGTGTTTAGAAATTCTTATTTACAATAAAAGTGACTCCAAAATGGCATAATACATGATTTACTATTAATTTCTATTGGGCACAAAATAATGTAAAACACAACCAAAACAAACAGCAAATGCGTCCAATAAATGTGTAGTCATAAGCTTGATGTAGTCATTGCGTGCTAGGAATATGGGACCAAATGCTTAACGTTTTATTACTTTAATGCACTTAAGTGAATTTGTCCCTATACTTTTGCTCCCCTAAAATTAGGGGACTATCCACAAAAAGTGTTGTAATTTCAAAATGATTCACCCAATATGGATGAGAAATAACCTCAAATTAAAGCTGACAGGCTGCACTGTAACCTCATAGTAATTGTACCATTTCAAATCAAACAATGACTATTGTATAAAGCTGATCTAAGAAAACATACATTTTTGTAACAGTGCAGCTGCTATAATATGGAGCAATCAAAGACTGAGTACATTTGTAGAATAGTCTTTCAGAAAATTGCCTTGAAGTGAAGTTAGAGCTGTTTCAGAAGCTGTGTCACTGGTCCACCACTGTCACATCGTTGAGCAATTTTTTTCAATATGACTTGGTGTGTGAAATAATGTTTGAACTGTTCTGACACGGTATCTGCTTAAAAGCTCAGCAAATTCTCAGCGTGCATTCTGTCAGATTGGGCATATTTGTCAAGGGACTAAGAGACATCCTGACTCATGTCATTTCAAAAGCAAACAACGCCATCACTCCAATCCCCAATCCACTGTCTCCCTCTGTGTATTCCGCAAAAGACTCAGCTTTGTTAATTTTCTACTCTAGTTTTCCCTCAAATCCAGTCTCAGAATGGTCTTATGCGTGCAGCTGAGATGAAGGATGCTTCTTAAACATTCAGTTTGTCTTAGAGATTTTCATGAGCCCCTTGAGGATGGGGTTACAGCATGCAGAGTACATCGTCAGCCTCTTGAAATAGAACATCTATGAGGAGAAGTACAGTAGAACAATTGAGCGAGAATCATTCTTAACATGCTAGTTTCTCAATATCATTCATTTCATTAATTAAAAAGGAGTACTATGGAATATGCTGTTTGAGTAAGGTTAAGTGATATTTTCAGATATACAATTTGAATGATGTATGTCCTTATGCATAAGTCAAGGGGATAAGCGATCTGGCCTGAGATAGCTGTGTGTAATGTTTGAGTGGTACCCCTTTTCCACTCACTGTAAATTAGCTCGATGTGCATAAGTAGGACATTGCTGCAGATAGAGATGAACTCAAACGTCCTCTACTTGGGGGAAGAGAGAAGGGCTCTTTAATATGATACATGCCGTCTGGCCTCCTAGAATAGGACCAGGAAAGAGACAAATAAAACAAGATGCTGAAGTACAAGAGTATTTTACCCAAGGGGGCACATTGACCAATCCCTTCTCTTCTTTTCAAATTACACCCTCTACTTAGGCATCCTCGTTTTGCAAGGAATCTTGCCTACATTCCCAATTCCTCTCTGACCATCCTCTCTGAATTGTCCACCATGCAGCCATTAAGACAGATGATCCTCCATCCATCCAAGATCCTTTAGCTTTAGCTCAGCAGAACCGAATTATGCCGATTCATCAGCCACTGTGACACCATCCCCTCCACAAGCACTAGGCACCCCTTCAACTCTTTAACTCCGGTGTAGGCAGTTTGGTTCACCTCCAGACCCGTTAGAAGCTCAACGTATCAGCGGGGCACTCCTAATGCTGCATTCTTAAAGCTGGAGGTGCCTCCTTCATTTATGCCTACCCAATTTACAGTACAGGATCCCTGCGAGTTGCTGACTGTAGCAGAGTGCGGTTTCCCGTATGGAGTGGAGAGCAGTGTGTGTGTTTGAGAGGCCATTACTCCACGAGGAGCTGTGGGGCCCTAGCCGTCACCCCTACGGAGTGTGGTATGTGTGGTGCCAATGCAGCGCTGTGGGAAGTGCAGTGTAAATGCAGCCACAGCATGGCAGAGGAGGCTTAATGAAGCCCAGCACTGCATGACACAGATCAACTGTCTAGTAAGCTTTCTCAATACAAGTGTAATGAACTTGCATTCTCCAGCACAAACATCCCCATTGCCCCTCAACACCACACACTCAGAATTCTCTCATCATGAGATTACAACTGAGACCCTGCTATAGTACGTTTTCACCAATTAAACCTCAAACAAATGTACAACAGAAAGCCAGCTCCCTTATTGATCTTGCAGGTTTCAAGATGTTACAGATCGTCATGAAGAATGATGTGGAGATTTGTCTGTTTTGGTTGACAGTGTAATGTTCTGAGTACATGACTGTATAAATAGTATTTAAACCTTGAATAAATGTGTGGACTTCTTATTGACTTTAAATGTTATTTTTAACCTTACAGGGAGACAGAGACCTAGGTCTCTTTTCAAACGTGCCCTGTATAATACAGCTGTGCCTGGTGCAATCGGCCAATGTAAGGATGGTTTGCCAGACATTCATTTCCAACACTATGATGCAATAATGCATTGTCTMTTCAAGTCTAAATTTGTTGTCGGGGGATGAGGTAGTTTTACATAGAAGATAGGYTCTCTTTCAGGCAGCGGTTGAAAGAGATGAAGTAACTTGATTAGGCATAATCAAATCCCACTAATTCACAATAAGACACACAGGAACCTATGATTATCAATTTCAGTTAAATACATTGGAAATGCAGTTGATCATTCACAATGTCCATCTGTATAAAATGCTGTTGGGTTGGAAGATATTTKTCTTACCCGTGTCATTGTGACTGGACTTGATTAACTTCCAGCTTACTGAGACGGTCAGAAGGAAACAAAGGTTAGGGAACTTTAATACACCTGAGAGAAAATGGACACCTGCATTAAAATAATGATGCCTAACCTAATAAAGTGGAGGGACCAGAGCATTTGAAAGGTTGTGACATGGACCTGAAGGTAATAGAATGAGCAGCTTTTTTCACCGCGCTGCCTCTGGAAAAAGATGACCTGTCAAGCAAGACTGTAGAGTCAGTCAATGTAGGGTAATTTCACCTGAGAGAATTCAAGACCCCAGGCCCTGCTGGTGGCAGGGTTCTGTGGTCAGATGTTCTCAGGAATTGGAAATTGAATTGAGCCTCCGCTAAAGAAATGCTCCATGTGCAAAATTACCAGCAGTGTTCTGAAAAACACAAGCTATATTTGGGTCMTATCTGATAAATGTATTAAAGTAGGCAATGTGCCAAATCCATTTGAGATTGACTTGCTCATTTAGAATCAGTACCAAGAGCAATTAAGATGGAGATCACTTTATTGGTCAATTACACACAAGGTCCCAATTAAATTTGACTTCCGCTTTTAACCCAAGCCCTCCGAAATAAAAACACTGAGTATACAAAACATTAAGAACACCTGCTATTTCCATGACATAGACTGACCAGGTGAAACCTTTGATCCGTTATTGATGTCACTTCAATCAGTCTAAAAGAAGGGGAGGAGACAGGTTAAAGAAGGATTGTTAGGCCTTGAGACAACTGAGACATGGATTGTGTATGTGTGCCATTCAGAGGGTGAATGGGCAAGACCAAAGATTGAAGTGCCTTTGAACGGGGTATGGTAGTAGGTGCCAAGCAGGTGCACCGATTTGTGTCAAGAACTGCAACGCTGCTGTGTTTTTCACATTCAACAGTTTCCTGTGTGTATSAAGGATGGTCCACCACTCAAAGGACATCCAGCCAACACACAACTGCATTGGAGTCAACATTGGCCAGCATCCCTGTGGAACACTTTCAAAGCTTGTAGAGTCCTCCCCCAGCAAATTGAGGYTGTTCTGAGGGCAAAAGGGGGTTGCAACTCAATATTTTAGAAGTGTTCTTAATTGTCTTGGTATACTCAGTGTACATACACAGGTTTAGGGAGGTGCAGGAGGCTGCCACACTGGCGCTGCTGTTGTGGGATAAGTGCCTTGCTCAAGAGCACACGCAGGTATGCAATCTAGGATTTCACCCAGCAACCTCCGGTTACTAGCTCACTTCTTGCGTCTGACCCGGGATCGACTTAGGTAACCCCTCAGTTGCTGGCTCACTCTTTTACCGCTAGCTACTAGCTGAAGCTTACACAAAAATGGGGAATCAGTAAGACTTTACTATTGGAAAGGATGTATCAGTTTAAATCACCACAAATATAAAAGTATTTTGGCCACAAATGAAAGCAATTTATTAGTGTAAAATATATTTGAAAAGCAAGTCTATTAATTAGTGCGAGGAATGACCTCGATTAGGCTTTACCAAGTCGATGAAAGCTACAGTAGCAGCATGTCTCCAAAGCTCACAACTCAAACTAAATCAACACAAATTTATTTGTCACATTACACATGGTTAGCAGATGTTAATGCGATGTAGCGAAATGCTTGGCTGCTAGTTCCGACAATGCAGAATAACCAACGAGTATCTAACCTAACAATTCCACAAACTACTACCTTATACACACAAGTGTAAGGATAAAGAAGTACATTAAGATATAGTGAATGATGATGGTACAGAAACAGATAGGAATGCAGTAGATGGATCGATACAGTATAACATATGAAATGACTAAGTGTAGGTATGTAAACAGTGGCTAGTGATCAATGATTACATAGATGCAGTAGATATATAGATACAGTATATATACATATGCATATGAGATGAGTAATGTAGGGTATGGGATAAAATATTATATTAAGTGGCATTGTTTAAAACCTTTTAGGATAGGGGGCAGCATTTTCACTTTTGGATGGAATAGCGTGCCCAGAGTGAACGCCTCCTACTCTGTCCCAGATGCTAATATATGCATATTATTATTACTATTGGATAGAAAAACCACTCTGAAGTTTTCTAAAACTGTTTGAATATAGTCTGAGTATAACAGAAACTCATAGGCAGGCAAACTTCCAAACAGGAAGTGGAAATTCTGGGGGCTGTTAATTTCAACTCATCGCCTTTTCACATCCCAGTAAGAATATGGATCTGTTTGCACCTTCCTACGCCTCTCCACTAGATGTCAACAGTCAGTAGAACGTGGAATGAAGCGGGACTGGATGGCAGCTATTCGAGTCAGTGGTCTGGCAGAATGTCAGTTCCTGTTACGCACATTACTCTTGATATCGCCTTGCTCCATTACTCTGTACACCAAAAACGAATGCTCCGGTTGGAACGTTATTGGATGTATATGATAATAACATCCTGAAGATTAATTCTCTAACTTAGTTTGACCAGTTTATTCAACCTGGAAATATAACTTGTTGAAGTTTCGTCCGAGTTGCCTGACCAGCGCCAGCTTTTGGACATGTGAACTAAACGTGTGCTAGCAAAAGTAGACTAATTGGACACTAGTAATGACATTATCGAACAAACAACGATTTATTGCGAACTAGGGATTCCTTGCACTGCCTTCTGATGTAAAAATCATCAACGGTAAGGGCAATAATTTATGATGTAAATTTCGTATTTCTGTTTGACTCAACATAGCGGAAATATTGTTACTTCTGAGCGCCGTCTCAGATTATGCATGTATGCTTTTTCGTAAAGTAAAAAAAAAAACTGACACAGCGGTTGCATTAAGAACCAGTGTGTATCTTTAATTATATGAAAACATGGTATTCTTTCGTCAGTTTATGATGAGTATTTTCTGTTTTATGACGTGGCCTCTGTAATTACTTCGGAATAGTTTTGGAAGGCATTTCTGAACATGGCGCACCAATGTTAAAGCGACCAACTTAGCGAACGTGTGTAGCCAGACAGGTTAAAGTGGCTAGTGATACATTTTTTTCATCAATTTCCAATAATGGAAACTCTATACTCACCCAAGCCAGTGTGTTCCCTTTTTTATCTGAAAGGACTTCAATGACACCAAACGCTGGCCTGTGACCCATTTTGTTGACAAACCCAAAAAAGGATATAACATATCATACTAAGTGGGTGATGTAGAACACAATTGTGCATATTCTCCACTAGAGCTGTGGGGCCCTATCCATCACCCCTACGGACTTTGTATGCTGTGGGGCACATGCGCGCTGTGGAAGTACAGTGAAACGCAGCCCAGCATGGCAGAGGAGCCTAATGAAGCCCAACACTGCATGACACAGATCAACTCTGTCTAGTAAGCTTCTCAATACAAGTGTAATGAAGTTGCATTCTCCAGCACAACCACCCCATTGTCCCTCAACACCACATACAGTTGAAGTCGAAGTTTACATACACTTAGGTTGGAGTCATTTAAAACTCGTTTTTCAACCACTCCACAAATTTCTTGTTAACAAACTATACTTTTGGCAAGTCAGGTAGGGGATCTATCTTTGGCATGTACAAAGACATTTTACCAACAATTGTTTATTTCACTATAATTCACTAGATCACAATTACAGTGGGTCAGAAGTATTACATACATTAGCTTGCTGTGCCTTACACAGTTGGAAAATCAGAAAATGATGCTATGCTTTAGAAAGCTTCTGATAAGGCTAATTGACATAATTTGAGTCAATTGGAGGTGTTGATACCTGTGGATGTATTTCAAGTCCTACCTTACTCAGTGCCTCTTTGCTTGACATCATGGGAAAATCAAAAGGAAATCAGCCAAGACCTCAGAAAAACAAATGTAGACCTCCACAAGTCTGGTTCATCCTTGGGAGCAATTTCAAAATGCCTGAAGGTACCCACGTTCATCTGTACAAACAATAGTTTGCAAGTATAAACACCATGGGACCACGCAGCCGTCATACCGCTCAGGAAGGAGACGCGTTCTGTCTCCTAGAGATGAACGTACTTTGGTGCGAAAAGTGCAAATCAATTCCAGAACAACATTAAAGGACCTTGTGAATATGCTGGAGGAAACAGGTCCAAAAGTATCTATATCCACAGTAAAACGAGTCCTATATCAACATAACCTGAAAGGTCGCTCAGCAAGGAAGAAGCCACTGCTCCAAAACCGCCATAAAAACGCTAGATACAGTTTGCAACTGCACATGGGACAAAGATCGTACTTTTTGGAGAAATGTTCTCTGGTCTGATGAAACAAAAATATAACTGTTTGGCCATACCTACCATCGTTATGTTTGGAGAAAAAAGGGGGAAGCTTGCAAGCCGAAGAACACCATCCCAACCGTGAGGCACGGGGGTGGCAGCATCATGTTGTGGGGTGCAGGAGGGACTGGTTGACCTCACAAAATAGATGGCATCATGAGGAAAGGAATATTATGTGGATATACWGAAGCAACATCTCAAGACATCAGTCAGGAAGATAAAGTTTGGTTGCAAAAGGGTCTTCCAAATGGACAATGACCCCAAGCATACTTCCAAAGTTGTGGCAAAATGGCTTAAGGACAACAAAGTCAAGATATTGGAGTGGCCATCACAAAGCCCTGACCTCAATCCCCTAGAAAATTTGTGGGCAGAACTGAAAAAGCGTGTGTGAGCAAGGAGCCCAACAAACCTCAGTCAGTTACACCAGCTCTGTCAGGAGGAAWGGGCCAAAACAGGGAATTTTTACTCAGATTAAATGTCAGGAATTGTGAAAACTGAATTTAAATGTATTTGGCTAAGGTGTATGTAAACTTCCGACTTCAACTGTACACAGCACTCTTTGTTCTATATTTGTTCTATAGCGGTATCCATACACATTTAGATGCAGTGATCACAATATAGTGGCTATATCCAGGAAAGAGAACATTCCACATTCTGGGCCTAAAATAGTGTATAAGAGATCATACAAAAATCTTTTGCTGTGATTCTTATTGTGGTAATGTTAAACATATTTGTTGGTTTGTATGTGAACAAGTTAAGGGCATACAGATTGCTGCACTTGGATGATTTATGACATTCTTTTCCCAATTATTGAGTAAACATGCACCTGTTTAAGAACTGAACTGTTTAGAACTGTTAAGGCTCCATGGATTGAATGAGGAAATTTAAAAAACTGTATGCCGTTGAAAGAGATGGGGCAAAAGGAGTGGCTAATAAGTTGGCTGCACCTCTGATTGGCTTGACTTCCTGCAAATGTAGAAATATGAGACTAAAACTCAACAAAAAAAGATCAGAAACCGTATTATGAAGCAAGTTCAAATAATATAAATAATGTAGGAGAAAAACTTAGGTATTTAAATGAATATGGGGCAGAAAGACAAATCAACTCCATCTGTTCATCGAAATCAGATGGCTTATTCATCACAAAACCATTTGATGTTGCCATTCATTTTAATTATTATTCCATTGAGCAAAGTGGGCAAACTTAAGCAGAAATGCCAACAACAAGGGGCTCCTCGAGCTGGCGCAGCTGTCACGGACTTCCACGTAGGTAGTTTTCTCTCCCTGTTCGGCGGTGGTCGCGTCGCCGGCCTACTACATCACCGATCCTTTTTTCTTTTCTGTTAGTTTAGTCTTTGGTATTTCACCCTGGTTTCATTTGCTTCATTTCTTGTAAAGATATTTACCACTGTTGCCTGTCTAGGTTTGGGCGGATAAAAAAAAAAAAGGGGTGGTCAAAAGGGGTAGTCAGAGGAGTGCTCAGGCAGGTGTGTAGGTGGTTTCCATCGGTGCAACGACGGTGGGAAGTCCAGATCAATCATTCCACCGTGCGCATTCTCTCAGAATATGCCAATTTTGGCTATCGCCAAAGAAGGAGGGAGGTTTGCGTCCGTGCATTGACTAAGAGGTCGAAATTCCATCACGGTGGGGTACAGTTACCGCTACCTCTCATTGCCAGGATTGAGTCATTTCACGGGACATGCTTTTTCACAAAACTGGATCTCAGGAGCGCGTATAACGTATCCGGGGGAGATGAGTGGAAGACAGCGTTTAGACCATCCCGCCATTATGAGTACCTTCGTCATGCCGTACGGGTTGAAGAATGCTCCAGCAATCTTTTGTAGAGAGATTCTCAGGGACCTGCACGGCGCGGTGTTATATCGATGACATTCTGGTCTATTCCCTACACGCGCCGCGCATGTGTCTCTGGTGCGCAAGGTACTTGGGTGACTGTTGGAGCATGACCTGTACAGTCAAGGCTGAGAAATGCTTGATGAATCTGGTGTGGTTCTCTCACTAGAGATGAAGGATGAGTCTGGTGTGGTTCTCTCACTAGAGATGAAAGGATGAGTCTGATGTGGTTCTCTCACTTAGAGATGAAAGGATGAGTCTGATTGGTGTTCTCTCACTAGAGATGAAAGGATGAGTCTGATGTGGTTCTCTTACTATGAGATATTGAGTATAATGATGGTTTGCTAAGTGTAGACTACCTGTGTTGCTGCTGCCCTGACACACATGTGCAACTCCCGACTGAAGAAGGGGTGGACATGGGTCGGAGATGCAACCGCTCCTCTCTTTCTTCTTGCTCTCTCTTCTGCTCTGCTGTGTAGTCCAACCAGACCGAGAATTGATGATGATGTAAATCAAGTGTTATCAGTGTTAATCAAATGGTATGCTGCTGGGGCAGACGTGATATTAAACTAAGGTGCTCAGGCACAGGTAGACCCCTATCTGTACCACAAGGTTTTATTTCCAGTTTTTAGGACTACAAACGTGGCAGCTCTATGGCCACAACCATTGGGACAATTAAAGAGAAAGAATGCTTTGAGTACAAAACTGTGGGTACATTAGAGACCATTAGAGGCCATTTTCTCTGGCACGCTCAATTCTGTTAGCATATCTTTCAAGTCTAATGTGACAAAAAAGTTGTGGAGAATCTAAGGCTGGTGATGTTTTTTTAAGACTTGTAAACCCTAGGGTTAGGAATCTGGGCTAATATCCTACTGTTTCTCTCTAGCAAAACACACAACACAGAATTGGTCTTGACCTGACCCTTAAAAACAATGTGCACACACAAACCATTGATGCTAAAATATTTTATTATTTTATAATGCTTGAAGAATTTAAAATGTATATAGAAAACAAGGGAAGAATGAAATGAATTTCAGAAAATATTTGTCAAATTGCAGAGGTCACTTCTTGCAAGGAAAACGTCAGGAACTGAAAAAAGACAAACAAGTATCACTGTTAGAATCATGTAATACTGTGTCAAATAAACTTCACTTATCAGTTTTAACATTCTCCCTCTTTACCTATGCATTCTGCCTTCTTTTTTTGCATATAAGGGGTTCAAGACTTAGCCAAACGATTTTTCCCAGCTGCAAATATAGAGACATCTAGAGAGAGAGAGACAGAGAGATTAGCATTGGCTATGTACAGACTAAGTGAGGCATAGCCTTGCTATTGAGAAAGACCGCCGTAGGTAGACCTGGCTCTCAAGAGAAGACAAAGCTATGTGCACAATGCCCACAAAATTGAGGTGGAAACTTAGCTGCAACTTCCTAACCTCTGAAAAATGTATGACCATATTAGAGACACATATTTCCTCATATTACACAGACCCACAAGAATTTGAAAACAAATTCAAATTTGATAAACTCCCATATCTATTTTGGTGAAATACCACAGGTTGCCATCACAGCAGCAAATTATTATGGCCTGTTGCCACAAGAAAGGGCAACCAGTGAAAAACAAAACACCATTGTAAATACAACTCATATTTATTTTTATTTATTTTCCCTTTTGTACTTATAACACTGTACATAGCCATAATATGACATTTTAAATGTCTCTATTCCTTTGAAACTTTTGTGAAGGTAATGTTTACTGTTAATTTTATTGTTTATTTCACTTTTGTTTATTATCTATTTCACTTGCTTATGTTTCCCATGCCAATAAATCCATTTTAATTGAATTGAGAGAGAGACGGGGATAAGGGGAATAGACTGGGTTTTTGAAGATTATTAAAACTGGTTGCTCTTATACATTCTTATTGATGAGGCAATGAATCAAAACTGCTCTTGTTATTACCTTTGCAGGGGGAGGTTGTCTTATTCTGCTGGGCTGGAGGGACTGTGCAACCCCCTGTTGGCCCACAGAGAAGATGGAGTAATCTGAGAGAGAGAGGAGAGAGAGAGAAACAGAGTGAACGTGTGGGCATGCGTACCTGTTACGCCCCTGAAAAATGGGAGAAATTATCACGAGTGTGATACGGAATTGTTTCTTCAATGAAAAGTTTTAGTGCAATCTTTACATAAGTAACACATTTACAGAATAACAGATCTACAGAAATAGATAGTTTTGTAGGGTAAAGGCTTATTAAGTCACAACAGTATACACTGTATATCACTGAAACAAATACTATTTTCAATAGAACTGTCAAGCACAAAGCTTTAACTCAGTAAACCATAACTCAATTTATCACAGGCAAAAAGCGTTTGAAAAACATTACACAAATAACACCGCAAATAAATCTTATTAACAACGCACATGTCAGTCACAATCGACATTAAATGGCAGCTACGTAGCAGTATGAAGCTATTCTTCGCTGCAACCGAGCAGGGCTCATATTACTCTCTGCAAACTTAACTAACTTCCTCAATATGTTACTAAGACACACCTTAAACACTCTTGACATGTTAGCGAGTTATTACATTTAAATTACTCTTTTTTATCATCAATAACGTACCTGAAAAAGGGGAGAAATGAAATGTGATACGGAATTGTTTCTTCAATGAAAACTTTAGTGCAATGAGAAAAAGACCGCGATTTCTCCTGGGACCTTCAGTGGAGACCAGAGCAATCGATCTCAGGCTCATAGATTAGAGCATTTAGTAGATCACAGAATTACACTTTTACCCACGACAAAATAAAGTAATCAACATAACATTTACACATTCCTCTCACAATTCGTACCCTTTGTACGCTTGACGGATTTTAACACAATTATGTGAATGTTATCAATCTCTTTCAAACTAATACTGAATGCATGATCTCTTAACCTAGATGTTTTAAGATCCTCACACTATGAACTTTCTAATACTTTTTATGCATACAGGCTATTAGTATTTCCTTTAACCTGTCACATACGCGTGAAGAGAGAGACAAAGTGAGAGATATATATAGAAAGAAGAAAATGATCCAGAACAAACATCAGCCATGTTTCCTAAAATAGACTTGAGTAAACATCAAACAGTTCTATTCCAATTGAGTACCAGATCCTATAGTGGTGCTTGTGTGGTCTCTTTGGTTAAATTCAAAATATAGTAATTGATTAAAAAAAACTGTATTTATCGAAGAAATTTTAAAAAAAGGTTATAATTTTTGTGAATGATATCATAAATAGGACCTGGTGGAGTTATGTCACACATGCAGCTAACACAGACATATGGAAATGTCTGCTCTACCCAAAATTACAACCAATTAATTGCAGCATTACACAAAAAATGGAAGAGGCAAGTAGAAGGGGAAAAAGTAAGGAACTTGTATGTCGGCCCTGTATTAAAGAACATTTATGGTTAAAGAAAAGTGTGATAAATAAAAACATATACCAATTTCATTTAAGGACCAAAAAACTGACAGCTGTGCCATATTAAATTGCAAAATAGTTGGGAAGAGATTTTCGATGTACCCATTCCATGGCACATGGTTTATGAATTGATACGCAAAACAACGCCGGATTCAAAACTTTCGAATTTTTTCAATTTTAAATTACTGTTACAAAATTCTTGCAACTAATAGAATGTTATATATATGGGGTATTACAATCTTCCCAGCTCTGCAGATTCTGTTGTGAGGAGGCAGAGTCATTAGATCATTTATTTTGGTATTGTCCATATGTAGCTCGTTTTTGGTCACAGGTCAGGAATGGCTGAAGAATTGCAACATTTGCCTAGAACTAACGCTACAGATAGCAATACTGGGGATTTGAAAAGCCATAGTCAATCAATCAATAATAAATAATAATTATTTTAGCAAAAATGTTTATTTTTAATTTACAATCTGTAGAAGCTATGAGAATAGGAAGGTTCAAATCTTTTGTGAAGCATCACAGCACAGTTGAAAAATATATGGCAAATAAAAATCCGAAATGGATGATGTTGGAAGAAGATGGGAAGGGTTGAGTGGAACTGAAGGGTGGGACTAATAACAAGAAAACAATGTAGGGCATACGGGATCTGTGAAATGTGTATAGGTGCGGAGCTTTTGTGAAATAGCACAGTTACAAGTGGAAATAAAATTGGATGGACAACAGAAATAGAGGAAGGACTAAGAACAAACAAGAGAGAACTATTATAAAGTAGACTGTGTCTGTAAAATGGGTATAAGATGTATAAATTGAAGGTAAAAGCGAAAGTGTTTATTAGTTTACTCCAATGTGGGAGGGTGGTAGGGTTGCGGGGAATAATAATAAAGGTATATCTTTAAAAAGTATGTATGTCTATATAGGTATGTGTATGTATATATGTGTAATGTATGCATGCGTGTATGGATATATATATTTACCCCAAAAAATATGGGGATTGGAAATGATGCAGACAATACATTGGAAGCAACATTCTTTCCGCAATATTAAGCTGATCACCCCCACAAAAAAAAAAAAAAAAAACAGTTCTATTCCAATTGAGTACCAGAGCCTTATAGTGTGCTTGTGTGGTCTCTCTCTCTCTTCTCTCTGCCTCTCTCTCTCTCTCTCTGTCTGTATGTCTTGCTCTGTCTGTCTGCCTCTCTTCTGTGTCTCTCTCTTATAATTTTTTGTCTCCCTCTCTCTATATCTTTCATCCTTTTTACCTGTACCTCACTGTGCCATCAAATATTTTGTGAAAAGTCTGTCCCTCTCTATCCCGCTTCATGTTTTACCTTTGCATTTGACTGGCTGTTGATCATGCGGGTCCTTGCTCTTTAGCCCTGATGCAGTGAAAATAGAGTAATCTAAGGACAGAAAGGAATATATATGAATGGAGACTTGATAGGACAATAACACACAGCAAAAAAAGTATAGTTAAGGCCTATAAGCTGTTTCAATGCACTAGAGGAGTACTGTGTTAATAAACTGCAGTCACACATAACTCAGTACCTTTGTCACGCCCTGGCCTTAGTATTCTTTGTTTTCTTTATTATTTTAGTTAGGTCAGGGTGTGACATGGGTATTTATGTGGGTTTTGTAGTGTCCAGGGTGATTGTAAGGTTTAGGGGGTTTATTTAGAGTAGTTGGGTTTATGTTTAGTATAGTTGTCTAGCTGTGTCTATGTTGTGTGTAGTTGTCTAGGAAAGTCTATGGTTGCCTGAATGGGTTCCCAATTAGAGACAGCTGGTTTCTGTTGTCTCTGATTGGGAGCCATATTTAAGGTAGCCATAGGCTTTAGTTTGTTGTGGGGAATTGTCTATGTTGAACGTTTATAGCATGTGTGTGTGCACTACGTTTATAGCTTCACGGTCGTTTATTGTTTTGTTAGTTTGTAAGTGTTTTGTTTCGTTTTTCCTTCTTCATAATAAAAAGAAGATGGCTTATTTTCCACATGCTGCGTTTTGGTCCGTCTCACTCCCACACGATCGTGACAACCTTAGTGAGATACACTGCTGTTACTTAAATGTAATAGTTTTATTAGCCTCCCCATGTGGATTAAGATGGCATTGTCTGAGTACAATGTGATGCTAAACCACCCTGAAGAAGGATGCAAAGCCGAAAAATCTGTGTACGCCATCCCTGATGCAGTTAAAATATATATTTTTTAAATCAAAAAATGACGTAAGCTTTATGTGACATCTTTTCAAGTGCAGACCATCGCACTGTTTTACTTATTTGAATTTACAGGTTTTTCGCACCAACCTAACTTTTGGGAGAGAGCAATGGTGCTCTTTGCTATTAAACCACAGATAATTAAATGTTTTGTGTTAGAGTCCCATGTCACTTTGCCTGGTCCTACCTTTACACTGTGGTTGTCTGGTCTGTTTGCTTGTCCCTTCCTGATTCTCTACCCTGGCCATGTGATCCTGCAGGGCCTTCTCCTTCCTCAGCCTGCTCTGCTCTTCTTTAGACACCTCCTTTTTCTTTCCCTCTGTCCCTTTGGCCATCTCTTTATCTCTCCTTTCCTTCTGACCAAGTCCCCGTTTCCCTTCTTCCACCATCCTCTCATATTTTTCCATAATGAGCTCTGCATCTGTCTTTGGCTCTGTCACTTTGTCATTCCCATCTTTCTTTTGGATAATCTCACTTTTGTTACTCACTTTGGCCTGCTGAGCCGGGGGGACCTTGGCCATGCCTGAGAGAGAGAGAGAGAGTAATATATATATATATAACCCTCAATGAGGGTGGTATGAGGGCCCGACCCCCACAGGTGGGGGTTGTGCTTACAGCCCAACACCGTGCAGGACGTTTGGCATTTGCCAGAGAACACCACAAGATTGGCAAATTCGCCACTGGCGCCCTGTGCTTTTCACAGATGAAAAGCAGGTTCACACTGAGCACATGTGACAGACGTGACAGAGTCTGGTTGACGCCGTGGAGAACGTTCTGCTGCCTGCAACATCCTCAGCAATGACCGGTTGGCAGTGGGTCAGTCCATGGGTTGGGGGTGGCATTTCTTTGGGGGGCCGCACAGCCCTCCATGCTGCTCGCCAAGAGGTAGCCTGACTACCATTAGGTACCGAGATGAGATCCTCAGACCCCTTGTGAGACCATATGCTGGTGCGGTTGGCCTGGGTTCCTCCTAATGCAAGACCAATGCTAGACCTCATGTGCTGGAGTGTGTCAGCAGTTCCTGCAAGAGGAAGGCATTGATGCTTGGACTGCCCGCCCGTTCCCAGACCTGATCCAATTGAACACATCTGGGACATCATGTCTCGCTCCATCCACCAACGCACGTTGCACCACAGACTGTCCAGAGTTGGCGGATTCTTTAGTTCCAGGTCTGGGAGGAGATCCCTCAGGAGACCATCCGCCACCTCATCAGGTGCATGCCCGGGCGTTTGTAGGGGAGGTCATAACAGGCACGTGAAGGCCACACACACTATGAGGCTATTTTGACTTGTTTTAAGGACATTACATCAAAGTTGGATCAGCCTGTAGTGTGGTTTTCCACTTAATTTTGAGTGTGACTCCCAAATCCAGACCTCCATGGTTGATAAATTTGATTTCCATTGATAATTTTTGTGTGATTTGTTGTCCAGCACATTCAACTATGTAAAGAAAAAAGTATTTAATAAGAATATTTCATTCATTCAGATCTAGGATGTTTATTTTAGTGTTCCCTTTATTTTTTGAGCAGTGTATATAATATATTTTTATTTATTTTATTTTGCCCACCAAGCAAGGAGTTGTCTGGAGGTCAATGAGTGTTAATGACCAACAAAGAAATTAATGCTTATTTGTTACGTGAGGTTATTTGATTGAATAGAAGTTTCATAATAAGGAGGACACGTGACATCCCTGCAAGCAGGAGCTAGACTGTCTGCTTTAATTGGAGGGTATTTCATCCATATCGGGTTAACTTTTGTACATAGTCACCCCATTTTTAGGGGACCAAACGTTTTCGAGAGCGATTCGCTTGTATTAGAGTAGTCAAGGGTTTAGTAGTTGTTCCATATTGCAGCACACAATGATTACATCAAGAGTCACTTTTATTATAAATAAGAATAGAATGTTACTAAACACATTCTACATTAATGTGATGCTAACATGATTACGGATAGTCCTGAATAAATTGTGAATTATGATGAATGACAATGTTTGCAGCTCAAAAATCATACCACCAAAAACATGCTAACTTTCACCATTATAATAATGGGAGATTTGCGGTTTTTTGGGGGGGGGGGGGGTTTGATATTTATGCCCCTAACTTTCTCATCAATATTCAGGATTATTGTAACGGTCGTCTTGTGGTGAATGGCGGACCAAGCGCAGCGGTAGATGAAGACATATGATTTATTAACAAGACGAAATACAAAACACGCTGAATAATTACAATAACAACAAAACGAACTAAACAGACCTGAACATGTGAACTTACCATAACACGAAGAAAGCACGAACAGGACAGACTACACAAACGAAACAGTCCCGTGTGGTAAACATAACCAGACAGGGAAGACAATCACCCACAAACAAACATGAGAACATCCTACCTTTAATATGGTTCTCAATCAGAGGAAACGTCAAACACCTGCCTCTAATTGAGAACCATATCAGGCAACACATTAAACCCAACATAGAAACACCATAACATAGAATGCCCAACCCCAACTCACGCCCTGACCAATTAAACACATACAAAAAACAAGAGAACACGTCCAGGAACGTGACAGAACCCCCCTCAAAGGTGCGAACTCCGGGCGCACCCCATAAAACTCAAGAGGGTCTGGGTGGGCAATCTGTCCCTGTGGCGGCTCCGGGGTGGACGAGGACACCACTCCACCACTTGTCTTTGTCCACCTCCTTAGCGTCCTTGAGTGGCGACCCTCGCCCCCGACCATGGTCCAGGAACCTTCACCAACGCCCCTCTACAATAGAGGAGACAACTCAGGACAGAGAGGGTAGTTCAGGACAAAAGAGGTAGTTCAGACAAAGAGGTGAGCTCAGGACAGAAGAGGTAGCTCAGGACAGAGGGAAAATCCGACTAGTGGCAGCTCCGGACTGAGTGGCAGCTCGGACTGAAGTGGGCAGCTCCGGACTGAGTGGCAGCTCCGGAGAGTGGCAGCTCCGGACTGAGTGGCAGCTCCGGACTGAGTGGCAGCTCATACTGGAAGGCAGCTCATGACCGAAGGCAGCTCATGACTGGAAGGCAGCTCATGGACTGGAGGGCAGCTCATGACTGGAGGGCAGCTCATGACTGGAGGGCAGCTCATGACTGAAGGGCAGCTCATACTGAAGGGCAGCTCATGACTGAAGGCAGCTCATGACTGAAGGCAGCTCATGACTGTAGGGCAGGCTCATGACTGTAGGGCACTCATGACTGTAGGCAGCTCAGCTCTGGCAGCTCCTGACTGTTTGGCGGCCTTGGCAACTTCCTGACTGGCTGCTTGGCTCTGGCACTCCTGACTGGCTGGCGGCTGGCAGCCCTGACTGGCTGGCGGCTCTGCAGCTCCTGACTGGCTGGCGGCTCTGGCAGCTCTGGCAGCTCCTGACTGGCAGGCGGCTCTGGCAGCTCTGACTGGCTGGCGGCTCTGGAGCAGCTCCTGACTGGCTGGCGGCTCTGGCAGCTCCTGACCTGGCTGGCAGGCTCTGGCAGCTCCTGACTGACGGACGGCTCTACGGCTCCTGACTGACGGACGGCTCTAATGGCTCGGGACAGACGGGCGGCTCTAATGGCTCGTGGCAGACGGATGGCTCAGAAGGCGCTGGACAGACGGATGGCTCAGACGGCGCTGGGCAGACGGCATGACTCAGACGCGCTGCAGACGAGGCTCAGACCGCGCTGGGCAGACAGGATGGCTCAGACGGCGCTGGCAGACAGATGGCTCAGACGCGCTGGGCAGACAGATGGCTCAGACGGCGCTGGGCCAGACGACTCAGTAGGCAGGCGGCGTTGGGCAGACAGCCGACTCTGACCTGCTGAGGCCCACAGTAGGCCTTGGTTGCGTGGTGCCGGAACTGGTGGTACCGGACTGGAGACACTAACCTCAAGGCTAGTGCGGGGAGCAGGAACAGGGCACACTGGACTCTCGATGCGCACTATAGGCCTGTGCGTGGTACCGGAACTGGAGGTACCGGCTGAGGGCACGCACCTCAGGGCGAGTGCGGGGAGAGCAGGAAACAGGGCACACTGGACTCTCGATGCGCACTATAGGCCTGGTGCGTGATACCGGAACTGGAGGTACCGGGCTGAGGCACGCACCTCAGGGCGAGTCGGGGAGAAGGAACAGTGCGTACAGGGCTCTGGAGACGCACAGGAGTCTTGATGCGTTTGGTGCCGAAACTGGAGGCACTGAGCTTGAGACACGCACCACAGGAGAGTGCGTGACGAGGAAACAGGGCTTGGGAGACGCACTGAAGCCTGGTGCGTGTGTAGGCACTGTGGACTGAGCTGGGCGGAAAGGTGGCGCCGGATATACCGGACCGTGTAGGCGTACTGGCTCCCTTGAGCACTGAACCTGCCCAACCTTACCTGGTTGTATGCTCCCCGTCGCCTGACATGCGGGGAGGTGGAATAACCCGCACCGGGCTATGTAGGCAACCGGGGACACCATGCGTAAGGCTGGTGCCATGTAAGCCGGCCCAAGGAGACGTACTGGTGGCCAGATATGTAGAGCCGGCTTCATGGCACTTGGCTCAATGCTCAATCTTAGCCTACCATGCAGGGGGAGGTGGATAACAACCGCCCCGGGCTATGCACACGTAACAGGAAGACACCGTGCGCTCTACTGCGTAACACGGTGTCTGCCCGTACATCCGCTCTCCACGTTAGCCTAGGAAGTGGGCGCAGGTCTCCTACCTGCCCTAGACCCACTACCTCTTAGCCCCCCCCCCCCCCCCCCCCAAGAAATTTTTGGGTTGTACTGCGGGCTTTTGCGGGCTTCCGTTAGACGCGTCCCCTCATAACGCCGGTTCCTCTTCCGGTTTTCCTCCTCCGAGCTGCCTCCAGCTGTTCCCATGGGCGGCGATTTCACTTCAACTTTAGCCCATGGTCCTTTCCTTCCATGATTTCCTCCCAAGACCAGAAATTCCTGCTTCGTGCGCTGTCCGTTAACCGCCTGATTCGGGTTTGTGGTGGTGGAATTCTGGTAACGTTACGTCTGGTGGTGTATTAACGGACCAAGGCGCAGCGGGTGGATGAATACCATACTGACTTGTTTTACAAAACGCGAAAAACACTGACAAACCACTAGAACAAACTACAAAACACATAAACGGAAGGCAACAGACCGAAACAAACGGAACTTACAATATAGACAAGGACGCAAGAACAGGAAACAGACTACCTTAAACGAAGGAACAAAACGAACAGTCCATCGTGGAAATACACTGACACAGGAGACAATCTACCACAAACAAAACAGTGAGAACAACCTACCTTCAAATACTGACTCTCAATCAGAGGAAACGCCAAACACCTGCACTCTAATTGAGAAGCATACCAGGGCAACCCATAACCCAAATAGAAAAACAACATAACATAGACCACCCACCCAAACTCAAACGCCCTGACCAATAAACACATACCAAAACAACAGAAAACAGGTCAGGAACGTGAACATTACTCTGTCCTGCGGAACCCCTGTTCCGCTAGCTGTCCCCTCGTCCAACAGCCAATGAAATTGCAGGGTGCCAAATACAAATCAACAGAAATCTCATAAATCAATTCTCAAACATACAACTATTAGCACCTTTTAAAGATACAATTCTCGTTAATCCAGCCACATTTGTCGTTTTCAAAAATGCTTAACAGCGACAGCTCCCAAACGATTATGTTAGGTCACCACCAGTCACAGAAATACCCAGCCATTTTTCCAGCCAAAAAGGGGAGGCACAAAAAGCACAAATAGAGAGAAAATTAATCACTAACCTTTGTTATCTTCATCAGATGATTCCATTGTTTACACAATAATGTATGTTTTTGTTCGATAAAGTGCATCTTTAATATCCAAAAATCTCATTACATTGGCGTGTTATGTTAGTATAATTGTTTTTGGCTTCCAAAACCATCCGTGATTTTTGCAGAGAGCCACATCAATCACAAGAAATACTCATTATAAATGTTTGATATAATTTCAAGTGTTATGCCATGGAACTTTTAGATTTAAAGACTTCTTCCTTATGGAACGCTGGTGTCAGATTTCAAAGAAAACTTTTACGGTAAAAGCATACCATAAATATCTGAGTACGAGCTCAGAGCCGCAAACCAGCCAAAAGAAAATATCCGACCATGTTGCGCACAGTCAACTATTCAAGCAAAATGCATTATAAATATAACTTACATTGATAGCTTCATCAAGAATGCACTCCCAGGAATCCCAGTTCAACATATTAAATGTTTGACTTGTTGATAAAGTCATTTATGTCCATATACAGTGGGAGAACAAAGTATTTGATACACTGCCGATTTTGCAGGTTTTCCTACTTACAAAGCATGTTAGAGTTCTGTAATTTTTAATCATAGGTACACTTCAAAATATTAAGGAGCCACTCCTTAGTTGCCCTGGCTGTGTGTTTGTCATGCTGAAAGACCCAGCACGGGACCGATCTTCAATGCTCTTACTGAGGGAAGGGGGTTGCTGGCCAAGATCTCGTGATAATGGCCCCATGCCATTCTCCCTCAAATACGGTGCAGTCGTTCCTGTCCCCTTTGCAGAAAAGCATCCCCAGAAGAATGTTTCCACCTCCATGCTTCACGGTTGGGATGGTATTACTTGGGATTGTACTGGATCCTTCTTTTTCCTCAAACACACGGCAAAGTGGAGTTTAGGACCAAAAGAAGCTCTATTTTTTGTCTCAAACAGACCAACATGACCTTCTCCCATTCCTCCTCTGGATTCATCCAGGATGGTCATTGGGCAACTTTTCAGACGGGCCTGGACAATGCGGCTGGCTTGAAGCAGGGGGACTTGCGTGCGTTGCAGGGAGTTTGAATCCAGGACCGGCGTTAGTGTGTTACTAATGGTTTCTTTGAGATGTTGGTCCCAGCTTTCTTCACGGTCATTGACCAGGTCCTGCCGTGTAGTTCTGGCTTGATCCCTCACCTTCCCTCAATGATCATTGAATGCACACGAGTGAGATCTTGCATAGGAGCCCCAGACCGAGGGTGATTGACTGTCATCCTTGAACTTCTTTCATTTTCTAATAATTGCGAGGCAACAGTTGTTGCCTTTCTCAACAATATCTGGCTTGCCATTGTCCTGTACCATCCCAGCCTGTGCAGGTCACCAATTTATTCCTGATGTCCTTACACAGCTCTCTGGTCTTGGCCCATTGTGTGGAGAGGTTGGAGGTCTGTTTGATTGGATTTGTGTGGACAGGTGTCCTTTTTATACAGGTAAACGAGTTCAAACAGATGCAGTTAATACAGGTAATGAGTGGAAGAAACAGGAGGGCTTCTTAAAGAAAAACTAACATGTCTGTGAGAGCCGGAATTCTTACTGGTTGGTAGGTGATCAACATTACCTTATGTCATGCAACTAAAATACAAATTAATTTTTGTTTTAGTTCCTGTCTCTCACATTNACTTATCAATGCCCCATTATGTACAATAACTTATCAATGCCCCATTATGTACAATAACTTATCAATGCCCCATTATGTACAATAACTTATCAATGACCCATTATGTACAATAACTTATCAATGACCCAAGCCCAGCTCAGTTAATCCCTACCATAATCCCTACCATTGTGTCATCATCTACCATTGTGTCATCATCTACCATTGTGTCATCATCTACCATTGTGTCATCATCTACCATTGTGTCATCATCTACCATTGTGTCGCTGAGTTGTCGTAATGCTTCAGCAAATGTACATTATCCCATGGGACGTTGGAAGACACAATGTAAGTAACCTAATTTATGTCCCTCTAACCAGTGGTGTAAAGTACTTAAGTAYWAKWTWSWWSWAWMTWRTACTTAAGTACTTTTTTGGGGCATCTGTACTTTACCATTTATTGTTTTGGCAACTTTTACTTTTACTTCACTACATCCCTTAAGAAAATAATGTACTTTTTACAACATACATTTTCCCTCACACCCAAAAGTACTTTTGAACGCTTAGCAGGCCAGGAAAGTGGTCCAATTCCCGCCCTTATCAAGAGAACACATGGGCATCCCTACTGCCTCTGATCTGGAGGACTCACTAAACACATGCTTCGTTTGTAAATGATGTCTGAGTGTCCGAGTGTGCCCCTGCCTATCTGTACAATTGTAAAACAAGAAKATTATGCTGTCTGGTTTGCTTAATACTTTTACTGTTGATAGTTACGTATATTTTAGCAATTCCATTTACTTTTGATACTTAAGTATTTTTAGAACCAAGTAGTATTTTACTGGCTAATAACGCTTGATAATGTATGTGATATCAACAGAGAGGTATATTTTCTTGGTGATTTAAATATTGACTTCAATACTTCAATATCAACAAGCTAACCACTCAAGAAAAAGCCTCAAACTGTAACCAGTGCCTGCAACCTGGTTCAGGTTATCAGTAACCCTAGATTGTAAACTGTCATGGTCAAAACATATTGACACAACAGTAGCTAGGATGGGGAGAAGTCTGTCCATAATAAAGCACTGCTCTGCCTTCTTAACAGCACCATCAACAAGGCAGGTCCTACAGGCCCTAGTTTTGTTGCACCTGGACTACTGTTCAGTCGTGTYGTCAGGTGCCACAAAGAGGGACCAAGGAAAATGTAAATTGGCTCAGAACAGGGCGGCARGGCTGGCACTTGGCTGTACATGGAGAGCTAACATTAATTATATGCATGTCAATCTCTCCTGACTAAAAGTGGAGGAGAGATTGACTTCARCACTACTTGTTTTTGTAAGAAGTGTTGACATGCTGAATGTATCGAGCTGTCTGTTTGAACTACTGGCACACAGCTCAGACACCCATGCCCACCCCACAAGACATGCCACCAGAGGTCTCTTCACAATCCCCAAGTACAGAACAGAATATGGGAGGCACACAGTACTACATAGAGCCATGACTACATGGAACTCTATTACAAATCATGTAACTGATGCAAGTACAATAGACTCAGATTTGGGGAAAAAACAGATAAAAATACACCTTATGGAGTGGAGACTGTGAAGAGACACATAGACACATGCATACACATGATAAGACCCAGAGAGAGATAAAGTACAGACCAAAACAACTTAAGTAGAACTTTCAAGTATTTTTTACATAAGTACTTTACACCACTGTGTGTAGCAGATGTAAATTATGTGTTGTTGTATATCTCATTACAAATCTGCACTAATCAATCAACTCCCCCACTCCAGTCCGCAGACGGCGATGTGCGTCTTTCAGGCGTTGCTACCAGCGTGACGTATATCTAGTGGACGGGACGGGAAGTTTCTTAAAACAGCTTGTCAGCCATCTCCGTAGCTTGTTAGCCAATATAGCCGAAACGTATTAGCTTTTAGACTGTTTCAGTGTAAATTGGTCCCTGTGTTTTAACATACTTATTTCGTATAGCTAGTTTTCCCCATTTAATTAAATATATCGTTAAGTTAGTAGCTAGCTGGATTGCTAAATTAGCTTAGGCCAGGCTAGTCGTTAATGCTAACTAGCTAATCCCCGACCATGAGTTCACTAAGCTACTCTCCTCCAGCTAAACAGAGGGGGTCTGCGGACGGAGAAAGAAGCTCTGGGACTGAACATTGTCGTGAAAGAAGAAGCGGAGGATGTTTCAGTAAAAAGAGAGGAAGAAGCTTTCAAATGAAAGAGGAGGATGAGGAGGCTATCAGTATCACATGGGAAGAAGAGGACGATAATGTTAGAGTGAAAGAAGAGAAAGAACATTTTAGAGTGAAAGATGAAGAGGGGATGAGGCTGTCACAGTGAAGAAGAGGAGGTAGAAGCTTTCAGAATTAAAAAGAGGAGAGGAGGATGTAATGAAAGAAGAAGAAGAGGAGGAGGAGGATGTTATAGTGAAGAAGAGAAAGAACCTTTTAGAGTGGAAGAGGAGAGGACGTTTTGGGGGTGAAAGAGGAGAAGAGGAGACTGAAGATCTGATTAACACCAGTGAGTACGTCTTAAAAGCAGGGCCAAACAGCCCTTGTTGAGTTAATGTATGTTTTAATATATGACTCTTGGCCTCGCCAATGATTCTGGGAGAATATAACTTATAAATGTCCACTGAACTTAGTTCAACTGTCGTACCCATCAGAACCCAAAATAAAGCTTGTTTTTTCCATTGTTTGTAAACAATGGAATGTAAATGAACACTGTATATCCTCAAAACATGGAGGTAGTTCCATTTGTATTTATTAAGGGTCCCTTTTAGGTTGTGCATTACAGCAGCTACTCTTCCTGGGGTTTATTATGGACCCCATTAGTCCTGCCAAGGCAGCAGCTACTCTTCCTGGGTTTATTATGGATCTCCATTATTTTCCTGCAAGGCAGCAGCTACTCTTCCTGGGGTTAATTATGTTCCCATTAGTTCCTTCCAAGGCAGCAGCTACTCTTCCTGGGGTTTATTATGGATCCCCATTAGTTCCTGCCAAGGCAGCAGCTACTCTTCCTGGGGTTTATTATGTTCCCCATTAGTTCCTTCCAAGGCAGCAGCTACTCTTCCTGGGGTTTATTATGGATCCCCATTAGTTCCTTCCAAGGCAGCAGCTACTCTTCCTGGGTTTATTATGGATCCCCATTAGTTCCTTCAAGGCAGCAGCTACTCTTCCTGGGTCCAGCAACATTAAGGCAGTTATATATGATAAAAAAAATATTACATGACATTACATTTCATAACGCTTTTCACAACACATTAAGTGTGTTCCATCAGGCCACTACTCTACAACACATATCTACAACACATTAAGTGTGTTCCATCAGGCCACTACTCTACCACCACATATCTACAACACATTAAGTGTGTTCCATCAGGCCACTACTCTACCACCTCATATCTACAACACGTTAAGTGTGTTCCATCAGGCCACTACTCTACCACCACATATCTACAACACATTAAGTGTGTTCCATCAGGCCACTACTCTAACCACCTCATATCTACAACACGTTAAGTGTGTTCCATCAGGCCACTACTCTACCACCACATATCTACAACACATTAAGTGTGTTCCATCAGGCCTACTCTACCACCATATCTACAACACATTAAGTGTGTTCCATCAGGCCACTACTCTACCCACCACATATCTACAACACATTAAGTGTGTTCCATCAGGCCACTACTCTACCACCTCATATCTACAACACATTAAGTGTGTTCCATCAGGCCACTACTCTACCACCACATATCTACAACACATTAAGTGTGTTCCATCAGGCCACTACTCTACCACCACATATCTACAACACATTAAGTGTGTTCCATCAGCCCACTACTCTACCCACACATATCTACAACACATTAAGTGTGTTCCATCAGGCCACTACTCTACCACCACATATCTACAACACAATTAGTGTGTTCCATCAGGCCACTACTCCATCACTACCACATATCTACAATACATAGTCCATGTGTAGGTGTGTAGAGTTGTGCGTCTTAT
>NW_019946844.1:20553-27387 GCF_002910315.2 Salvelinus sp. IW2-2015 | reverse complement strand
GCTAATCAGCACGTGTCGGTGATCCAGAGTGGTGTCCTGAGGATCGGCTAATCAGACGTGTCGGTGATCCCAGAGTGGTGCCTGAGGATGGCTAATCAGACGTGTCGGTGATCCCAGAAGTGGTGTCCCTGAAGACGGCTAATCAGACGTGTCGGTGATCCCAGAGTGGTGTCCTGAGGATGGCTAATCAGACGTGTCGGTGATCCCAGAGTGGTGTCCTGAGGATGGCTAATCAGACGTGTCGGTGATCCCAGAGTGGTGTCCTGAGGATGGCTAATCAGACGTGTCGGTGATCCCAGAGTGGTGTCCTGAGGATGGCTAATCAGACGTGTCGGTGATCCAGAGTGTGTCCTGAGGATGGCTAATCAGACGTGTCGGTGATCCCAGAGTGGTGCCTGAGGATGGCTAATCAGACGTGTCGGTGATCCAGAGTGGTGTCCTGAGGATGGCTAATCAGACGTGTCGGTGATCCCAGAGTGGTGTCCTGAGGAGGCTAATCAGACGTGTCGGTGATCCCAGAGTGGTGTCCTGAGGACGGCTAATCAGACGTGTCGGTGATCCCAGAGTGGTGTCCTGAGGCGGCTAATCAGACGTGTCGTGATCCAGAGTGGTGTCCTGAGGATGGCTAATCAGACGTGTCGGTGATCCAGAGTGGTGTCCTGAGGATGGCTAATCAGACGTGTCGGTGATCCCAGAGTGGTGTCCTGAGACGGCTAATCAGACGTGTCGGTGATCCCAGAGTGGTGTCCTGAGGATGGCTAATCAGACGTGTCGGTGATCCCAGAGTGGTGTCCTGAGGATGGCTAATCAGACGTGTCGGTGATCCAGAGTGGTGTCCTGAGGACGGCTAATCAGACGTGTCGGTGATCCCAGAGTGGTGTCCTGAGGATGGCTAATCAGACGTGTCGGGATCCCAGAGTGGTGTCCTGAGGATGGCTAATCAGACGTGTCGGTGATCCCAGAGTGGTGTCCTGAGGATGGCTAATCAGACGTGTCGGTGATCCCAGAGTGGTGTCCTGAGGATGGCTAATCAGCGTGTCGGTGATCCCAGAGTGGTGTCCTGAGGATGGCTAATCAGACGTGTCGGTGATCCCAGAGTGGTGTCCTGAGGAGGCTAATCAGACGTGTCGGTGATCCCAGAGTGGTGTCCTGAGGATGGCTAATCAGACGTGTGGTGATCCAGAGTGGTGTCCTGGAGAGGCTAATCAGACGTGTCGGTGATCCCAGAGTGGTGTCCTGAGGATGGCTAATCAGACGTGTCGGTGATCCCAGAGTGGTGTCCTGAGGATGGCTAATCAGACGTGTCGGTGATCCAGAGTGGTGTCCTGAGGACGGCTAATCAGACGTGTCGGTGATCCCAGAGTGGTGTCCTGAGGATGGCTAATCAGACGTGTCGGTGATCCCAGAGTGGTGTCCTGAGGATGGCTAATCAGACGTGTCGGTGATCCCAGAGTGGTGTCCTGGGGATGGCTAATCAGACGTGTCGGTGATCCCAGAGTGGTGTCCTGAGGACGGCTAATCAGACGTGTTCGGTGATCCCAGAGTGGTGTCCTGAGGATGGCTAATCAGACGTGTCGGTGATCCCAGAGTGGTGTCCTGAGGATGGCTAATCAGACGTGTCGGTGATCCCAGAGTGGTGTCCTGAGGACGGCTAATCAGACGTGTCGGTGATCCCCAGAGTGGTGTCCCCGAAGACGGCTAATCAGACGTGTCGGTGATCCCAGAGTGGTGTCCTGAGGACGGCTAATCAGACGTGTCGGTGATCCCAGAGTGGTGTCCTGAGGATGGCTAATCAGACGTGTCGGTGATCCAGAGGTGTCTTCGGGACACCACTCTTCCAGAACGAGTGCAAAGTAATCGGACAACTAAGAAGAAGGGCATTGTGACATTTTGTGGACAAATCAGAGCTTTACACCTGAGAACGACCGGAGAAGGCCAACCGAAATAAGAAGGAACCTCATCAAGTGGGAACCCGGCCCATGAAGGGCCCAACAGAGAGAAGGCCCAACTGAACCCTCCTCATCAAGCGGGAACCCGGCCCATGAAGGGCCCAACAGAGGGAAGGCCCAACTGAACCCTCCTCATCAAGTGGGAACCCGGCCCATGAAGGGCCCAACAGAGAGAAGGCCCAACTGAACCCTCCTCATCAAGCGGGAACCCGGCCCACGAAGGGCCCAACAGAGAAGGCCCAACTGAACCCTCCTAATCAAGCGGGAACCCGGCCCACGAAGGGCCCAACAGTGATACCCGACCTTCAACGCGTAAATACATGCGTTACTTCTTACCCAGAAGAGCGGCAGTTTGAGGCAAGGTATTAAGGGCTAATGTGAGCATAGTTTCCAAGTGTTGCGTCTCTTTCTTTCTCTAACTCTCCATCTTGTGTAACAAGTGTCATATTGTGTTAGTTCGCTAGGGACTTGTTGTCGTCGTATTAAGTTTCCAATCAATAACCTATACCGTGTGTGTTTGTGTATCCTATGTTATCATTTCATTTGTTAGTAAATAAATAATAAAATCAATTTGTGTGGTACGGAAATTATCAGTGAGACTTGGGTTTGTACCGATTTCAAGAAGTCAACGACATTCACAATGATACTGATATGAGGAAATTATTAAATTAGTTACTGTTATGATATCTATATATTCTTGAGATAATTCGGGAGACGGTAACACATTAAACAACTGTTCCCGTGGTGCCCCAAATTCCTAATGAGTGAATTGTTTCATGATCAATATAATTGAGTATCAAMTCAACATAGTTTGATCAAATAAATAACAGTCATCAGATTAATGATAGTAACGTCACGGCAAGATGATAAATACTATACAATGTGTTTTGATTATGAGCTTTAATGCGTTGGCATACAAGTATAAACCCTCTGTTGTTCATTATATTTTGGGGATATTGCTAATATCTAGGTGAATGGAGTTTTTGCATTTCTTGATTCTAACCTTAAACCTCTTGAATTTGATTTTTGACACAGTATTTGCAGCATACAGCAGTTATATTGCACCCTGACTGACATTTTTTCCCCCCGTGAGGTCAGTCATGGCATGCCAATGCCTTTGGAAAGTATTCAGACCCCTAGACATTTTTCCACATTTTGTTACCTTACAACCTTAGAGAGTATACCTATTTCTCACCTCTTCAACACAGAGGAGCGAGAGTATACCTATTTCTCACCTCTTCAACCAAGAGGAGAGAGAGTATACCTATTTATCACCTCTTCATAAAACGTATTCCCATAAATACCTTTTCATCGGTAACGCAACTTTGCTATCCCGATCTTCCGACCCCAAGATTGATTCCATCAGCACCTCCGATCACAACCTGCTGTAATTCTTCAGTGTTTGAGGGTTGTCCTCCACAACCTGCTGTAATTCTTCAGTGTTTGAGGGATGTCCTCCACCAACTGCTGTTTTCAGATCTCACCAGAYGTTATGGATGTGATTCAGATCTGGACTCTTCACTGGCCACTCCAGAACAATCCAGAACAGAACACTCCAGAACACAACACTCCAGAACACTCCAGAACACTCCACTCCAGAACAGAACACTCAGAACAGAACACTCCAGAACAGAACACTCAGAACAGAACACTCCAGAACAGAACACTCAGAACACTCCAGAACACTCCACTCCAGAACAGAACAGAACAGAACACTAACAAAAGAATACGAACAGAAACAGAACAGAACACTCAGAACAGAACACTACCCAGAAACAGAACACTCCAGCATTTCTTCTTTGAACCATGTTAATCCATGGTGTTTTTGATTTGAGTTTGGGGTTGTGTCCTGCGGAAGACCCACAACCATAGAGCCCCAAAGTGGAGGTGTCATAATACCCATAAAACCTAGCGGTCAAACAGGGAAATGGATCCAATTCCAAGTTAGTGTATGAAAATATGATAACGTTGTTCTGATAACAACATTGATAACTTGTTGACTTAAAAAACATTCAACCTCATGAATCTTACCATCAGTAGTATTCCACCATGTCAGATTGTAAAATGTGCTGATTGTAAAAAAAAATTAAGGATTTAATTAATGGAACATATTTTTGTCTGAATGGAAATAAAATGTGAACGCCTGCACCATATTGACATTCGTTATATACATCTACATAAAGAGGGCTTGCGTTTGCTCCACAAATCACCTAGCAACTGCACCAGGCGCCATGTTGGATGTTGTTATTTGTCTTTAAGGCGACGCTGCCAAGTGTGACGTCTAATCTAGTGGACGGGCCGCTTCTTTAACAACAGCTTGTTAGCTATCTTGGTAGCTTGCTAGCCAACATAGCCGAAACATTGGAGCTCTTTAGACGCGTTCAGTGTATATTTTCTGTGTTTTAAAACATACTTCCTTCGTATAGCTAGTTGCCCTATTAATTTCATATTTACGTTGGAAATCGGGTAGCTAGCTGGCTGGAAAATTAGATTAGCTCCTGGCTAGTCGTTAATGCTAACCCGCTAGCTAGCTAACACCCCAGACCATGAACTCACTAAACTACTCTCGTCCTGCTAAAGAAGACGTTGTCGGCTGGACGGAGAAGAAGCTCTGCGGCTGAACATGTCATGAAAGATGAAGAGGAGGATGTTTCCGTAAAAGAGAGAGGAAGAATCTTTCAGAATGAAAGAGGAGGATGAGGAGGCTATCAGTATCACGTTTAAAGAAGAGAAGAACGTTACAGTGAAAGAAGAGAAAGAACCTTTTAGAGTGAAAGATGAAGAGGGGAGAGGCTGTCACAGTGGAAGAGAGGAGGTAGAAGCTTTCAGAATGAAAAAGGAGGAAGAGGAGGCTATCACTCGAAGAAGAGGAGGATGTTATAGTGAAAGAAGAGAAAGAACCCTTTGGAGTGGAAGAGGAGGCTATCTTAAGAAAAGAGGAGGAGGACGTTTTGGGAGAGGAAGAAGAGGAGACTGAAGATCTGATTAACACCAGTGAGTACCGTCTTAAAAGCAGGGTCACAAACTGCCCTTGTTGAATTAATGTATCGTTTTAATATATGGCTCTGGGCCTCGCCATTGATTCTGGGAGAATATAACTTATAAATGTCCACTGAACTTAGTTCAACTGTCGTACCCATCAGAACCTAAAATATAAGCTTGTTTTACTCTTTGTTTGTAAACAATGTAATTGTAAATAAACACTATATCCTCAAAACATGGAGGTAGTTCCATTAGGCTGAACCTGAGACATGAGACACTGACCACAACTACGGACTACCACAGACCACAACTACGGACTACCACAGACCACAACTACTGACTACTACAGACCACAACTACTACAACCACAACTACGGACTACCACAACTACGGACTACCACAGACACACAACTACGACTACCACAGACCACAACTACGGACTACCACAGACCACAACTACGGACTACCACAGGCCACAACTACGGACTACCACAGCACAACTACGGACTACCACAGGCCACAACTACGGCATACCACAGGCCACAACTACGGACTACCACAGGCCACAACTACGGACTACCACAGGCCAAACTACGGACTACCACAGGCCACAACTACGGACTACCACAGGCCACCAACTACGGACTACCACAGGCCACAACTACGGACTACCACAGGCCACAACTACGGACTACCACAGGCCACAACTACGGACTACCACAGGCCACAACTACGGACTACTACAGACCACAACTACGACTACCACAGACCAAACTACGGACTACCACAGACCACAACTACGGACTACCACAGACACAACTACGGACTACTACAACCACAACTACGGACTACTACAGACCACAACACTGACTACACAGACCACAACTACGGACTACTTTACAGACCACAACTACGGACCTACTACAGACCACAACTACTGACTACCACAGACCACAACTACTGACTCCCACAGACCACAACTACGACTACTACAGATCACAACTACTGACTACCACAGACCACAACTACGGACTACTACAGACCACAACTACAGATACTGACCACAAAGCTACTGGACCACCACAAGTACAGCTACAAACACCAAACGCTGTCACATGTTAGGCTATCCTAATGTAACGGATGGGAAATGGCTAGCTAGTTAGCGTGGTGCGCGCTAGCAGCCTCTTCAGTCGGTGACGTCACTCTCTGAAACCTAGAAGTAGTGGTTCCCCTTGCTCTGCAAGGCCGCGGCTTTTGTGGAGCGATGGGTAACGACGCTTCGTGGGTACTGTTGTTGATGTGTGCAGAGGACCCTGGGTCGCGCCAGAGGTCGGGGCGAGGGTACGTACTGAAGTTATACTGTTACACTAACTTGAAACCATTATCAACTATAACTATATAAATGTGCATACATTTACATACAATAACCCACTAACTATTAACCGTTCAAGGTAGAGCGCCAAACCAACTTCACATGTTCGGGCGTTATGAGGTCACAAACTCAAATCTACCAGTCACTACCATTACTACTGTAGACAATACCACTATATAACCAGTCACTACCACACATAACAGTCACTACCATTACTACGTAACACTACCACTACATAAACCAGTCACTACCATTACTACTGCAGAACTACCACTACTATAACCAGTCACTACCAATACTACTGTAAGACAACACCACTACTATAACCAGTCACTACCACTACTATAACCAGACACTACCACTACTATAACCAGTCACTACCATTACTACTGTAGACACTACCACTACTATAACCAGTCACTACCATACTACTGTAGACACTACCACTTACTATAAACCAGTCACTTACCATTACTACTGTAGACACTACCACTACTAAAACCAGTCACTACCATTACTACTGCAGAAACT
>NW_019946844.1:4554-16972 GCF_002910315.2 Salvelinus sp. IW2-2015 | reverse complement strand
AAAGAGAGAGAGTGCTCTGTCCTCTGTCCCTTTGTGAAGTACATCTATAGTGTCTCAGCTCCCTGTCCCTCTGTCCCTTTGTGAAGTACATCTTAATATGTCTCAGCTCCCTGTCCCTCTGTCCCCTCTGTGAAGTACATCTATAGTGTCTCAGCTCCCTGTCCTCTGTCCTTTGTGAAGTACATCTATAGTGTCTCAGCTCCCTGTCCCTCTGTCCCTTTGTGAAGTACATCTATAGTGTCTCAGCTCCCTGTCCCTCTGTCCCTTTGTGAAGTACATCTATAGTGTCTCAGCTCCCTGTCCCTCTGTCCTTTTGTGAGTACATCTATAGTGTCTCAGCTCCTGTCCCTCTGTCCCTCTGTGAAGTACATCTATAGTGTCTCAGCTCCCTGTCCTCTGTCCCTCTGTGAAGTACATCTATAGTGTCTCAGCTCCTGTCCCTCTGTCCCTTTGTGAAGTACATCTATAGTGTCTCAGCTCCCTGTCCCTCTGTCCTTTGTGAAGTACATTATAGTGTCTCAGCTCCCTGTCCCTCTGTCCTTTGTGAAGTACATCTATAGTGTCTCAGCTCCTGTCCCTCTGTCCCTTTGTGAAGTACATCTATAGTGTCTCAGCCCTGTCCCTCTGTCCTCTGTGAAGTACATCTATAGTGTCTCAGCCTCCTGTCCCTCTGTCCCTTTGTGAAGTACATCTATAGTGTCTCAGCTCCCTGTCCCTCTGTCCTCTGTGAAGTACATCTATAGTGTCTCAGCCTCCCTGTCCCTCTGTCCTCTGTGAAGTACATCTATAGTGTCTCAGCTCCCTGTCCCTCTGTCCCTTTGTGAAGTACATCTAATAGTGTCTCAGCTCCCTGTCCCTCTGTCCCCTCTGTGAAGTGCCATTATAGTCATCTATAGTCAAAGTCTCAGGATGAGGTCTCTCTTCTGTTGAGAACTAACGACAAGCGTTCCCTTCCTTACATATTTTTGCAGCACCATTGTGTGCTTTATGGTGTGTGGTTGGGCGGAATCACCATGGCAGCCTGTTGTTGACCCTGGGATCTTACAGTGTACACACACAAACACAGTCCTGGAATAAGATGATGATGACAGAAATATCAACATCAGACCTGGGTTGAAATAATAATAATAATTTAAGTGCAGACTAGATCAAACACAATTGTATTTTATTTTTTCCCCGAGTAGGTCTGATATCCTAATCTCTCTGCTCCTGTCTGATGTCTGATCTCCACTCACATTGGAACAGCGCTGCCCCTGGCTTCCCCTGGCTGGCCCTGGCTTGTCCTGGCTTCCCCTGGCTTCCCCTGGCTTGTCCTGGCTTGTCCTGGCTGGCCCTGGCTGGCCCTGGCTGGTCCTGGCTGGCCCTGGCTTGTCCTGGCTGGCCCTGGCTGGCCCTGGCTTGTCCTGGCTGGCCCTGGCTTGTCCTGGCTGGTCCTGGCTTGTCTTCCCCTGGCTGGCCCTGGCTGGCCCTGGCTGTTTGGTTGGAGTTAATAAAATAACCCTTTGATAAATGTACATAGAAAACAAAACAAAACACTTGTATTCTAGCCATAATGTTCTCCCATTAACTATAAACATTTTTATAGTGCACTTTTAATGTTCATTATAAATATGTGTATTGTACTGGGAGACTATACAATTAAAAGAACAATGAAGCTCTTTCTCATTCAAATACGTTTTATAATCCTGTTTACATGAGCATGAAATATACCTATAAACATTTTTATTTTCTTGTGAGCTAGTCAATTAAATTGCATATCAATGTGACGGTATAAGCAGTTATGTAGCAGTTAAGCATTTAATAAGTTATGTAGCAGTACTGTTATTGCAGCTGTTAATAACTACATTAGCATGGTGGGCAGGTGGGACAATCACAATACAATCATTTGCTAAACTGTTTAAGGGGATACATTCACTGAAAGTGAAACGTGGCAATTACCATTATAATGAAGTCACAGGAGGTTGGGGAGGACAGGCTGGCGGTAATGGCTGGAGTGGAACTATGGAATGGTATTCCATTTGCTTGGTTCCAGCCATTATTATGAGCCGTCCTCCCCATCGGCAGCCTCCTGTGACTGGAAGTTCAGAGTCATCACGATGGCTTCTCCTAGTTACAGAAACTAGAGGTCTCAGAAACAGAGCTTGATTGATCCCTGATATAAACTACAGGAGGTATTGATCAGAAACAGAGCCTGATTGATCCCCTGATATAAACTACAGGTGGTATTGATCAGAAACAGAGCCTGATTGATCCCCTGATATAAACTACAGGAGGTATTGATCAGAAACAGAGCCTGATTGATCCCCTGATAGATAGATGGTGGAGGGCTGGCCAACGGACACACACACACACACACCACACACACACACAGGGAGGTTGTTATTGAGGGAAGGTGCTGTCCTGGTGATTAAGAATTAAAACCATTCGACTGGCCTGTCAAGCCCTCTGATCATAAACTGCCGCTCACATAGAAAGCCCATTTAAATGTGGACACAGGGAATGTCAAAGTAAGAGAATGTGAAAACATAACAAAACGGTGGATCTATCCAAATGTAATCTATACCAGTTATAGAAATCTATCCAAATGTAATCTATACCAGTTATAGAAATCTATCCAAATGTAATCTATACCAGTTATAGAAATCTATCACAAATGTAATCTATACCAGTTATAGAAATCTATCCAAATGTAATCTATACCAGTTATAGAAATCTATCCAAATGTAATCTATACCAGTTATAGAAATCTATCCAAATGTAATCTATACCAGTTATAGAAATCTATCCAAATGTAATCTATACCAGTTATAGAAATCTATCCAAATGAATCTATACCAGTTATAGAAAGGGAAGATATTGCGTAGTTTCTGTTTCAGACAGATTACGATACAGTAACCTCTCTTACACTTCGATTCACAGCCATACAAATGAAAGATCATGGATATATCTTATCTAATTAAGACAAACTGTATGGTAGTTGTACAAGACTGCCTCTCTCTTAGTCCTCTCCGTCAGTCCCTCTCTCTCAGTCCCTCTCCCTCAGTCCCTCTCCCTCAGTCCCTCTCCGTCAGTCCCTCTCTGTCAGTCCCTCTCTGTCAGTCCCTCTCCGTCAGTCCCTCTCCCTCAGTCCCTCTCCCTCAGTCCCTCTCCTCAGTCCCTCCCTCAGTCCCTCTCCCTCAGTCCCTCTCCGTCAGTCCTCTCCGTCAGTCCCTCTCCGTCAGTCCCTCTCCGTCAGTCCCTCTCCCTCAGTCCCTCCCGTCAGTCCCTCTCCTCAGTCCCTCTCCCTCAGTCCCCTCCTCCTCCTCCGAAAGATAGTCAACAGTAGCAGCAGCGTATGTGATGAGTCAAAAAATTAGTGCAAAAAGGGTCAATGCAGAAAAACTATTTAACAACTATTTAGCAGTCTTATGGCATTGGGTAGAAGCTGTTCCAGTGGTGGACTCCCACCTGTTTTGACTGAGCTTATAGAGACATGCCCCAAGAGACTTGCAGCTGTAATTGCTGCAAAAGGTGGCTCTACAAAGTATTGACTTTGGGGGGTGTGAATAATTACGTTTTCATTTTTTTTGTCTTATTTCTTGTTTGTTTCACAAGAAAAAATATTTTTGCATCTTCAAAGTGGTAGGCATATTGTGTAAATCAAATGATACAAACCCCCCCAAAATCCTTTTTAATTCCTGGTTGAAGGCAACAAAATAGGCAAAATACTTTCGCAAGCCGCTGTATAAAGGCATTTAGGTGTTACTTTCAAATAGACAATTTATATAATGGCAGTGTTGGGATGGCTGAAAAATTTACTTGTTTTTGCTTAGAAAATGTACAAACTACTTAAATATATCACACGTTAAATGTAGCCACTGAATGCTGTTTAATTAGGTAGGGTAGGCTAAACAACATCACAATCGCTTGTAATGAAATTATACCTTACCTGTTTTGAAGTATATTTATATATTTAATCTTCAAGAACGTTTTGTGCCTGTTGGGTTGCACCTGCATAAATATAAACATGTGTTACATCACACCACACACACACACACACACACACACACACACACACACACACACACACACACACACACGTAAATGTTTAATAAGTTGAACACTCGAGATAAAACAATTAATACTCACTCATTGTCTCGGTCAGCAGTTTTCTGCCACGCCAGCTCACGTTCATTTGCTGCTGCTACTATATTGCTTTTTTTGTTAAATATATACTCATATTCTGCGTAGGCATTCATTGGTATTTCTAACTACACTGGGGAGAAGTAGGAGGTTCGAGACCTTTTCTCTCCTGTTGCCATGATGAATCATGTTATCTGCGTTCCATTGATGAGGGCTTTTTACCTCCTCATGCTTTACTCTGGATTAACTTAACTCAGAGTTGATTGAACTAATTGTTATCACCTGTTCTGAAACCGAAAACTCTGAGTTTGACAGCTCAGAGTTAGTTAAACCAGAGTTCAGGTTTATGTAAACTCAGAGTTTGTTAAACCTGCTTTCTGAAACAGGGCTCTGGTGTTGAATTAGTCCGTTATCACTTTGACTGATTGATCAATAATGAAACCATTCATAATGCAAAGATAGTGTTCATTATGCATGCTCTGTATTGTGTGTGTATTGTGTGTGTATTGTGTGTGTATTGTGTGTGTGTGTGTGTGTGTGTGTGTATTGTGCATGCCTGAACAAGCCTAATCAGATCAGCTTGACGGTCTTCAGCCAGCCTGTCTTCTAAACACTCTCTCTGCCCACAGAGCAGTTTACGCTTGGTAATCCGCCACTGCTGTTATTATATCAAACATTAATTTACGTTCATATAGTCTGTGTGTGTGTGTGTGTGTGTGTGTGTGTGTGTGTGTGTCACCGTAGCAGCATCACAGCGTTTTATCTCATACTAGTTGCTCCACAGCGTGATGATGTCTGTAGAACTGGCCCGTCATTAGAGACCGCTGGATATTACAAACACAATTACATCTCTGCTGGACAGACAGACTTTTATTGTTGTGTTCAAGAGACTGTCTTTGATTATTGTTGTGTGAGGAGGCTAAGGAGATGGGCTCTGACAAGTGGAAGCACACGGCCATCACAACGAGTTCTGATCTGAAACTGGTTCTGAAGCACACGGTCATCACAACGAGTTCTGATCTGAAACTGGATCTGAAGCACACGGCCATCACAACGACTTCTGATCTGAAACTGGGTCTGAAACACACGGTCATCACAACGAGTTCTGATCTGAAACTGGGTCTGAAGCACACGGCCATCACAACGAGTTCTGATCTGAAACTGGGTCTGAAACACACGGACTTATATGCTGCTGTCTGTGTTCTGCTAGCTGGCCCACGACCCTGCTGCCTSTGTTCTGCTAGCTGGCCCACGACCCTGCTGTCTGTGTTCTGCTAGCTGGCCCACGACCCTGCTGTCTGTGTTCTGCTAGCTGGTCCACGACCCTGCTGTCTGTGTTCGCTAGCCTGGTCCACGACCCTGCTACTGCCGTGTTTCGCTAGGTGGCCCACGACCCTGCTCTCTGTGTTCTGCTAGCTGCGCCCACGACCCTGCTGTCTGTGTTCTGCTAGCTGGCCCACGACCCTGCTGTCTGTGTTCTGCTAGCTGGCCCACGACCCTGCTGTCGTGTTCTGAAGCTGGCCCACGACCCGCTGCTGTGTTCTGATAGCTGGCCCACGACCCTGCGTCTTCTGCTGAGCTGGCCACGACCTGCTGCCTGTGTTCTGCTAGCTGGCCCGACGCCTGCTGCCTGTCTTCTGATAGCTGGCAACACGACCCTGCGTGTCTGTGTTTCGATAGCTGGCCCTCGACCCTGCTGCCGTGTTTAGCTGACTGGCCCACGACCTGCTGCCTGTGTTCTGCTACTGGCCCACGACCCTGCTGTCTGTGTTCTGATAGCTGGCCCTCGACCCGCTGCCTGTCTTCTGATAGCTGGCCCACGACCCGTGCTGTCTGTGTTCTGATAGCTGGCCCTCCGCACCCTGCACTGCCTGTGTTCTGCTGCTGGCCCACGACCCTGCTGTCTGTGTTCTAGCTGGCCCTTGACCTGGTCTGTGTTCTGCTAGCTGGCCCACGACCTGCTGCCTGTGTCTGCTAGCTGGCCCACGACCTGCGTCTGTGCTGCTAGCTGGCTCCACGACCCGCTGTCTGTGTTCTGCTAGCTGGTCCACGACCCTGCTGTCTTGTCTGCTAACTGGTCCACGACCCGCCTGCTGTGTCTGCTAGCTGGCCCACCGCGCGTCTGTGTTCTGCTAGCTGGCCACAGACCTGCTCTGTGTTCTGCTAGCTGGCACGACCCTGCTGTCTGTGTTTCTGCTAGCTGGCCACGACCCTCGCTGCTCGTGTTCTGCTAGCTGGCCCACGACCCTGCTGCCTGGGTCGCTAGCTGGCACGACCCTCTGCTGTGTTCTGCTAGCTGGCCCACGACCTGCCTGCCTGTGTTCTGCTAGCTGGCCGACCCTGCTGTCTGTGTTCTGAGCTAGATGGCCCAGACCCGCTGTCTGTGTTCTGCTAGCGTGCCCTTGACCGCACTGCCTGGTTTTCTGCTAGCTGGCCACGACCCTGCTATGCCCTGTGTTCTGCTAGCTGGCCCATGACCTCCTGTCTGTCTTCTGCTTACTGTGTCCCACGACCCTGCGTGCTGTCTGTGTTCTGCTAGCTGGCCCACGACCCTGCTACTGCCTGTGTTCTGCTAGCTGGCCCACGACCCTGCTACTGCCTGTGTTTCTGCTAGCTGGCCCTTGACCTGCTGCCTGTCTTCGTTCTGTTGTAGCTGTTTCTATTGAAGCTGTTTCCAAGCTACAATAGTCATTTACAACATTAAAATGTCTGCACGTATTTCTGATCAATTTATGTTATTTTAATGGACAAATAAGGACATCTAAGTGACCACAAACTTGAACGTAGAATCTAAGTGTGTCACTTGACAGACTTTTATTTTTTTATTGTCATTTCTTCCTGGAGGTGTATATGAACAGATCTCATGTTCTCTAAAATGGTGTCATTCACTTTAGGTCCACCTTTAATGAGCCAACAATCCTCAAAAGAATTATACCGATGTTGGTGTTATGATATTAGGGTCCATATTATGACTTTTGATGAACAACTAATGTGAAGTGAATGTTCAGTGTATACCTGAGTGTGGGTTATGAAGTTATGGAGAGTGGTGTTCGTTAGTGAACTGTGAAGCCTGAAACCACTGTATCCACTGCAGACCAGATTATGGACATAAAGAAATGTGTTTGGAAAACATTCCAGAAAAAAGCCCAGAGACGCAGGGGAAGGACAGTCCAGAATAAAGCCCAGAGACCAGGGAATGACAGTCCAGAATAAAGCCCAGAGACCAGGGGAAGACAGTCCAGAATAAAGCCAGGGACAGAGGAATGACAGTCCAGAATAAAGCCCAGAGGACCAGGAATGACAGTCCAGAATAAAGACCCAGGGACAGGAATGACAGTCCAGAATAAAGCCCAGGGACAAGGGGAATGACAGTCCACAATAAAGCCCAGGGACAAGGAATGACCAGTCCAGAATAAGCCCAGGACAGAGGAATGACAGTCCAGAAAAAACCCAGGACCAGGGAATGACAGTCCAGAATAAAGCCAGGGACCAGGGAATGACAGTCTGAATAAAAGCACAGGACCAGGGAATGACAGTCCAGAATAAAGCCCAGAGACAGGGAATAACATCCAAATAAAGCCCCAAGAGACAAGAATGACAGTCCAGAAAAAGCCCAGGGACCAGGGAATGACAGTCCAGAATAAAACCCAGGGAACCAGGGAATGACAGTCGAAATAAAGCCCAGGGACCAGGAATGACAGTCCAGAATAAAGCCAGGGACCAGGAATGACAGTCCAGAAAAAGCCCTGGGACAGGGAATGACAGTCCCAGAAATAAAGCCCAGAGACCAGGGAATGACAGTCCAGAATAAAGGCCAGGACCAGGGAATGACAGTCGAATAAGCCCAGAACCAGGCACTGACAGTCCAGAATAAAGCCCAGGGACAGGGAATGAACAGTGTCAATAAAGCCAGGGACCAGGGAATGACAGTCCAGAATAAAGCCCAGGGACCAGGGAATGACTCAGAATAAAGCCGCAGGACCAGGGAATGACAGTCATGAATAAGCCCAGGAGCCAGGAATGACAGTCAGAAAAAAAGCCCAGGAATGACAGTCTCAGAATAAAGCCCAGGGACCAGGGAATGACAGTCCAGAATAAAGCCCGAGACCAGGAATGACAGTCCAGAAAAAGCCCAGGGACCAGGAATGACAGTCCAAAAAAAGCCCAGGGAGCCAGGGAAGAAGTCTAGAAAAAGCCCAGGACCAGGGAATGACAGTCCAGAATAAGCCAGGACCAGGGAATGACAGTCCGAACTAAAAGCCCAGGGACCAGGGAATGACAAGTCCAGAATAAAGCCCAGGACCAGGGACATGCAAGTCCAGAAATAGAGCCAGGACGGGACATCCAAAAAAAGCAGGGACAGGGAATTGACAGCCGAGATAAAGCCAGGACCAGGGAATGACAGTCTGAACGAAGCCCAGGAACCAGGGAAATGACAGTCCAGAATAAAAGCCCAGGGACCAGGGAATGACAGTCCAGAATAAAGCCCAGGGACCAGGGAAATCGCCAGAAAAGCCCAGGGAACCAGGGAAGACAGTAAGAAGAAGAGCCCAGGAATGCAGTCCAGAAAAAACCAGGGACCAGGGAATGAACAGTCCAGATAAAGCCCAGGACCAGGCAATGCAGTCAGAAAAAGCCGGGACCAGGGAATGACAGTCCAGAAAAAAAGCCCAAGGGACCAAGGAAGACAAGTCAGAAAAAGCCCGGGCAGGAATGACAGTCAAAAAGTAAGCCCAGGGACCAGGGAATGACAGTCCAAAAAAAGCCGAGAGACCAGGGAATGACAGTCAGATATGACACCCAGGGACCAGGGAATGACATCCAGAAAAAGCCCAGGGACCAGGAATGACAGTCAGAAAGCCCAGGACAGGAATGACAGTCAGAATAAAGCCCAGGGACCAGGGAATGACAGTCCAGAATAAAGCCCAGAGACCAGGGAATGACAGTCAGTATAAAGCCCAGGGACCAGGGAATGACAGTCCAGAAAAAAGCCCAGGGACCAGGGAATGACAGTCCAGAAAAAAGCCCAGGGACCAGGGAATGACAGTCCAGAAAAAAGCCCAGGGAACAGGGAATGACAGTCAGAATAAAGCCCAGGGAACAGGGATGGTATACCATACCTTCCAGAGGTTGTAGCTACATTGTAAAGTGTGTTAGTGTGTGATTATGTTTAGGCTTTTTAAATTGAACCTTTATTTAACTAGGGAAGTCAGTTAAAACAAATGATTACTTACAATGACGGCCTACCGGGAAACAGTGCTGCCTTGTTCAGGGGCAGAATGACAGATAATACCTTGTCAGCTCGGGATTCAATCCAGCAACCTTTCGGTTACTGGCCCAACGCTCTAACCACAAGGCTACAGTATGAAAGATCAAGCTGTATTTATTTAGAACAACTCAAGTTATTAAGAAGATACAAACGTTATTATAGATTAAAATATACATTTAATGTAAAGAGCGATACATCAATTTAGATCACTATGGGGGAAAGCGCAGCCTTCAGCTAGGAACTACAGTTTGATGTGCTGTGTTGCTAGTCGGACGGAACACGTTGCCGGTTCTAGTTACAAGGGTGAGTTAAAAGTTGATCGATAAAAGGTTTGACGGAACAACAACGGACTTGAGATGACATTTTATAAAGCATGCCGTCTTGCGCTTAAGAGGAGACTGTTTGCCAAATAATAGACAGATCTGTTCAGCTCGTAGTCCTGTGTTGAAAGCTAGCACATCTAGATAACTAGCGCTAGCTTGGTTGGCGGTCTTTACAGCTAGCTTCCACAGCTAGCGAGTGGCATTGCTTATAAAACATGACATTAATGAATAAGACACAAATTAGAACGTATTCGAGCTTTGAGGAACGTCCACACTTTATCCCCTCAGCACTAACATTATACTGGTGTCATAAGCTAGCCATCTTGCTGGTAAAACCACCTGCCAATCAATAAACTATGATCCATAGCATGAAAGAAGTTCTCCGGCGGATACACAACATATTCCTGAAAYTCGCTCTGTTTCCGAGCGCACTGCGGAGGAAAGGACGGCCGCGTCCCGCAGCTTCGGAGGTGCTGACATGTCACCTGCTACAGCGGAACCTTCCTTCCTGGACCTCCTTCTGTGTCCGCTACAGCGTCGTCACTAACGACCAGTTCGGGAGGTCCAACTTCAACTGGGCCGTACAGGGAGCCAACTACCAGATACTGAGGACGGGCTGTTTCCCCTTTATCAAGTACCACTGTTCCAAAGCACCAGCACAGAACTTAGACTATGAAGACACGTTTTTCAGCATATTGAAAGTCATCAATCTAGGTCAGTGGGAAAAAAGCCAAGGGGAGACTAGTATTTAATAGTGTCTCCTGAACCTCAACCTGGCTTTCACATGTTTCATATTGATTTAGTAGAGAGTTAATTAACTAGTTGTTTCCCCTTATTTCGACAATAACTTCTTATTCTCATCATGTATGTTTTTTTGTCCCAGAATTGTACATGTCAAGAACCATAAGCGTGTCACAATATAGGCCTTAAACTGTACAGTCTACTGCAAGCAGAGTGCAACACAAAACACATTTAATTGTTCCATGTTTTCTGCCCCTGTCTTGCAGGTATCCCGTGTTTRGCCTATGGCATGGGCTGTCTGATGGTAATAACAGCTACAGAGACTGTACAGACTAGTGCCGGACCTGTCACTGTATATTTTGCCTTCAAAGAGAAAGACACACAGTATTAAAACAATCTATTTATGTGCTTGGAAGCTAGTTTATTTTTGCAGTGTTAATATTGACGCACTGGAGTGAAACATCTGAACTGTCCCCTTTAGATTGAACTGTGCCTGTGGTGACAACAAGCAAATCCTAATACGACCTGATATATCAGCACCACGGGGCAGTGGACAGCTGCAAGACGCCTGAAGGGGAATGCTCCCCAAAACTGTTCTGCCATATTGATTTCAATCCCTTAGAATTGTAAATATTAGTGAATAAATCTGCAAATAATTGAAATCTCCAGTGATGATTTGTTATACTGCATCAACTCCCGATTTGACTTCTGCAATGTTCATCAGATTCCTATTTTTATTTTTTGGGGGATGGAGATCAGCTTTAATATTGCATATAGATTGTGGCGTCCATCAATGTAATTGTTGTGTGTATCATTTCCTATCCCCCATTAAAAGAAGTGTAAATATACAGTACCAGTCAAAAGTTTGGACACACCTACTCATTCAAGGGTTTTATTTATTTTTACTATTTTCTACATTGTAGAATAATAGTYAAGACATCAAAACTATGAAATAACACATATGGAATCATGTAGTAACCAAAAAAAGTGTTAAACAAATCAAAATATATTTTATATTCTTCAAAGTAGCCACCCTTTGCCTTGATGACAGCTTTGCACACTCTTGCCATTCTCTCAACCAGCTTCACCTGGAATGCTTTTCCAACAGTCTTGAAGTAGTTCCCACATATGCTGAGCACTTATTGGCTGTTTTTCCTTCACTCTGCGGTCCCAACTCATCCCAAACCATCTCAATTGGGTTGAGATCGGGTTAATGTGGAGGCCAGGTCATCTGACACAGCACTCCATCACTCTCCTTCTTGGTCAAATAGCCCTTACACAGCCTGGGGGTGTGTTGGGTCATTGTCCTGTTGAAAAACAGGACAATGACAGAATGCTGTGTTAGTGTGACGTAGAAGTCCGTCACTGGCCGCGGGCAGCATTTGGTACTTTAACGCACGCACACATTCATCACTCCTCCCTGCTCCGTTATAAGATAAGTTAATGTGGGTCGACACACAAGTTAACTTCTCTGTCTTAGTGCATACATTTCACACTTATGTCAGTGTTCATATTTAATATAAGCAATATTTATTATACTTATCGATGTTGTGGATGAGCGTGTTGTTTGTTCTGTTCCTCTCTCTCTCCATCTCTGTAGCTTCCGGGTATGCTGGATAAGGACCCGAGCTAAGGGAATGGGCTGACTTTATAGTGCCTGTCCCAAATGGTTCATTAATGTAAATGGGCATATTGAAAGACACTGTCAGTAGTGATGTAATTTTGTAAATGTTATGTTGTGATATTGTTTCATAAATGTGTTGCAATGTATATACTTTAGTATGTTTATTTAAATAGAAATGTAGGTTTGACTAGGTAATTGCCTGATTAATTAGTGTTAATTGTTCTGAGGGGAGGGACTAGCCCTACAAAAGGAGCCTCTCTTTCAGTTCATGGAGAGGCATTTTGGATCGAGCTGTGGATGGGGCAGCATTGTGTTTAGCTGTGGATGGGGCAGCATTGT
>NW_019946844.1:0-2909 GCF_002910315.2 Salvelinus sp. IW2-2015 | reverse complement strand
AGAGCAGAACAGTCCGAAGCCAATAAAAGGTAATTCACCACCTTCATGAGTGCAGTCTCAGTGCTATGATGGGGTCTAAAACCAGACTTGAATTTATTTTATTTTTTCCCCACCTTTATTTAACCAGGTAGGCCAGTTGAGAACAAGTTCTCATTTACAACTGTGACCTGGCCAAGATAAACTAAAGCAGTGCAATACAAACAACAACACAGTTACACATGGGATAAACAAACGTACAGTTAATAACACAATAGAAAATCTTTATACAGCGTGTGCAAATTAAGGAGGTAAGGCAATAAATAGGCCATAGTGGCYAAGTAATTACAATTTAGCAATTGACATGGAGTGATAGATGTGCAGATGAGGATGTGCAAGTAGAAATACTGGTGTGCAAAAGAGCAGAAAAAACAAATATGGGGATGAGGTAGGTAGTTGGTTGGATGGGCTATTTACAGATGGGCTGTGTACAGGTACACCGATCTGTGAGCTGCTCTGACAGCTGGTGCTTGAAGTTAGTGAGGGAGATATAAGTCTCCAACTTCAGTGATTTTTGCAATTCGTTCCAATCATTGGCAGCAGAGAACTGGAAGGAAAGGTGGCCAAAGGAGGTGTTGGCTTTGGGGATGACCAGTGAAATAGACCTGCTGGAGCGCGTGCTATGGGTGGGTGTTGCTATGGTGACCAGTGAGCTGAGATAAGGCGGAGCTTTACCTAGCAAAGACTTATAGATGACCTGGAGCCAGTGGGTTTGGCTGCGAATATGTAGTGAGGGCCAGCCGACGAGAGCATACAGATCGCAGGGGTGGGTCGTATATGGGGCTTTGGTGACAAAACGGATGGCACTGTGATAGACTGCATCCGATTTGCTGAGTAGAGTGTTGGAGGCTATTTTGTTCATGACATCGCCGAAGTCGAGGATCGGTAGGATAGTCAGTTTTACGAGGGTATGTTTATCAGCATGAGTGAAGGATGCTTTGTTGCAAAATAGGAAGCCGATTCTAGATTTAATTTTAGATTGAAGATGCTTAATATGACTTAAAATTTCGTATACATTACATTATTTGCTGCACAACAGCTTTTTCTTTTTTTTTTGAGAGGAATGGAAGATTTGATATAGGACGAGTTTGGTACACATCCTGAGGATAGGGAGACATTTATTATGTTCAACATAGGAGGGCCAAGCACAGGAAGCAGCTCTTTCAGTAGTTTAGTTGGAATAGGGTCCAGTATGCAGCTTGAAGGTTTAGAGTCCATTACTATTTTCATGAATGTGTCAAGAGATATAGTTTTTAAAAACTTGAGTGTCTCCCTTGATTCTAGGTCCTGGCAGTTCTGTGCAGACTCAGGACCACTGAGCTTTGGAGAAATATYCAGATTCAAAGTGGAGTCTGTAATTTGCTTTCTAATGATCATGATCTAAAAATCTGTCTTTCTGCCCCTGAWCAAGGCAGTTAACCCACTGTTCCTAGGCTGTCCTAAATYGAATAAAATGCAAATTAATTACTTAAAAATCATACAATGTGATTTTCTGGATTTTTGTTTTAGATTCCGTCTCTCACAGTTGAAGTGTACCTATGATAAAAATTATTTGTAAGTAGGAAAACCTGCAAAATCGGCAGTATATCCAATACTTGTTCTCCCCACTGTATGTAGCCTAATGTAATGTAAATGTGTATGTGTCTATGTAGTTCTAATGTAATTTTGTTATCATATTGTAGTCTAAATGTCATGTATCTGTATCTATGTAGTCTTAATGTGTAATGTATCTGTATCGTAGTGTAGGTCTAATGTAACTATCTGTAATCTATGTAGTCTAATGTAATCTATCTGTATCTATGTAGCCTAATGTACTCTATGTAGCTCCATAATGTAATGTATCTGTATCTATGTTAGCCCAATGTTAATGTATCTGTATCTATGTAGTCTAATGTTGTAATGTGTCTGTATCTATGTAGTCTAATGTCATGTATCTGTATCTATGTAGTCTAGTAATGTATCTGTATTATGTATGTCTAATGTAATGATCTGTATCTATGTAGTCTAATGTAATGTAGTCTGTACTATGTAGTCTAAGTTAATGTATCTGTATCTATGTAGCCTAATGTATCTATGTAGTCTAATGGTTCATGTATCTGTATCTATTGTAGTCTAATGTAATGTATCTGTATCTATGTGTCTAATGTAAGTCATCTGTATCTATGTAGTCCTAATGTAATGTATCTGTGTTGCCTGTGTTTTTATTTTTTTATATTTGGCAAATAAAAATTGATAAATGAATCCAAGTTCCTCTCTCCAAATTAATACACTGTCTACCACCCACCACACTGTTCTGTTTATTAGCCCTAATTGACTGTAAACGAGAACGTTTAGAGACGCCCAGGGGAGCCTGAGCCTGACATTAACAGTCACAGTATATTACAGTAGCATCCTGGTAACTGAGCTTTTCCCGAGTCCCTCTCCCTTCAGTTCACAGTATATCTACAGTGGCATCCTGTACTGAGCTTCTCCCTTCCCCTCCTCCCTTCAGTCGCAACAGTATAATTTAACCCCAAAAAAAGTAGCATCCTGTAACTGAGCTCTCCCCTCTCCTTCAAAGTAACAGTATATCTACAGTACATCCTGTACTGAAGCTCTCCTCCTCCCTTCAGTAACAGTATATCTACCAGTATCATCCTGTACTGAGCTTCTTTTTCTGTTCTTTTGTCTTGTGCTTTCTGTCTTTTCCTCTTTCTCCTATTTCTCTTCCCCTCGACTCCCTTCAGTCAAGTATATCTACAGTAGCATCCTGTACTGAGCTCTCACCCTCCTCCTTCAGTAACAGGTATATCTACAGTAGCATCCTGTACTGAGCTCTCCCTCCTCCCTTCAGTAACAGTATATCTATCAGTAGCATCCTGTACCTGAAGCTC
>NW_019946843.1:16751-27192 GCF_002910315.2 Salvelinus sp. IW2-2015 | reverse complement strand
AACAGCTCAGGACAGCCTCAGGGGACAGCTCAGGTACAGCTCAGGACTAGCTCAGGGGTACAGCTTTCAAGGACAGCTATCAGGGGACAGCTCAGGACATTTGCCCAGTAACAGCTCAGGAACAGCCCAGTAACAGCTCAGGACAGCCAGTATACAGCCCAAGTACAGTCAGGACACGCCCAGTACAGGCTCAGGACAAGCCCCATGTAACGAGGCTCCCAAGGGGACACTCAGGGAGCAGTCTCAGGGTGACAGTTCAGGGGAACAGCTCAGAGGACAGGCTCAGAGGACAGCTTCAGAGGACAGGCTCAGGGACAGCTCCAGGACAATGCTTCAGGGGACAGCTCAGGACACCAGCTTCAGGACAGCTCAAGGGGAACAGCTCAGTGGAACACGCTCAGTGAATGGCTGCAGGGGACAGCTCTAGGGGACAGGCTCGGCAGCCCAGTACAGCTCAAGCCGACCCAGCCCAGTGAACAGCTCAGTAGCAGCCCAGTAACATGCTCATGTTCAGCTTCAGGGACAGCTCAGTGGGATCAGCTCAGGACGAGCTCGACGAACCAGCGTGCACAGGGGACAAGCTCAGACAGCGGTCAAGGGGACAGCTCAGGTACATGCCCAGTAGCAGCTCAGGACTAGCCCGTTAAGGCTCAGGACCAGTCCAGTAGCAGCGCTCAGGGGACAGCCTCGTGATCAGCCCAGTAACAGCTCGGACAGCCCAGCTACAGCTCTAGACAGCCCAGTAGCGAGCTTCAAAGGGACAGCTCAGGACCAGCCCAGTACATGCTCAGGACAAGCCCGTTATAGCTCAGTACGCTCAGTGGACAGCTCAGCGTAACAGCTCAGAGGACAGCTTCAGGACAGCTCAGGGATGCAGCCAGAGGCATAGCTCAGAGGACAGCTCAGGGGATCCAGCTCAGGGAGAGCAGCTCAGAGGACAGTCTCAGAGGACAGCTCAGGACAGCTCAAGAGCAGCCTCAGAGGACAGCTCAGAGGACAAAGCTTCAGGACAGACTCAGAGGCGCTTCAGGGGACAGGCTTCAGAGGATCTATCTTCAGGGGACAGCTCAGGAACAGCTCGGGGGCGCCTCAGGACGCTGCAAGTGACAGCCCAGTACATGCTCAAGGACAGCTCAGGACAGCTCAGGACAGCCCCAGTACAAGCTCGTAGTGACAGCTCAGGTCGGGACAGCTCAGGGGACAGCTCGAAGGGGAACATACGCTCAGGACAGCTCAGTGGGACAGCTATCAGGACAGCCCAGTACTGCTCAAGGACAGCTGCAGAGGACACGCTTGCAAGGTAGGACAGCTCAGGGGGCCTCGGGGACGCTCAGGACAGCTGGTCCTCAGTCAGGCTGATGTGTGTCATGCCATTTTTGATAGTCTGGAATAATATCGGCCATGAGGTAATGTTCTGAATCAATCTCTGTCTGAAAATATCCCGTGCTGTTTTACGTAAATAGCTGGTGCCATTAGGGGTATTTGTCAGCAAAAAGTAGGTGCACTATGTAGGGAAATAGGGTGGCCTTTAAGGAATCACTTTATCTCCCTATTAGCTGCATCTACTTTTGACCAGGGGTAATAGACAGAAAGATCTTGGGGTCCTTTAGAATCAATGATCATGCAGAGGGAATGGTGTGAATCGGATGGCCTGTCTGAAACGCCTTCTAATTACCTCCGGATGTGGAGCGGCTGCTGGTTGCTTGTAGGGTACCATGATGAGGCTTGAGGCTAACAGTACGATTGTTTGTTCCAAATTCCCCTGGTCACTTCGCATCTCTCTCTGTGGTAGTTGTGTGTGTGCTGATGTGTGTGTGGTGATGTGGTGTGTGTGTGTGTTAGTGTGTGGTGTTGTGTGTTGTGTGTGTGTGTGTGTGTGGGTGTGTGATGTGTGCCTGTGTGTGTTAATCTTTTGGAAACGCCGTCACAAGAACAAAATCCCCCTGGAGATCTGGCTACCGCACAAATCAAGCTCACACACTAACAGTAGTGACTGATGGGATAGGCCCGTGCACACACAACTACACAATCCTGTCCCAGTAATATGCTGTTTAAAGGATGTATATAGCGTCTGACTGTTTAATATGGACACTTTCTGCTTAATGAATGTCTGGGTCGTGCAGTACAGCTAAGTAGACACCTGTTTGTACGGTGATGTATCAGAGGATGTGGTTGTGTGCTAGCTAGCTGTACATGTCTGTCCTGGGGTGAGACCATATGGGTGTCCTGACTGATAACGGTGCCAGGGTAATGTGTGTAATGGGCCCCAGGAGTATGGAGCCATGCTATCGGAAGCAGAGGGGGGGGCAGGGAGGGGAGAGAGGGAGTGTTGGCCAGATAGAGCGGGGAGAGGGAGGTAAGAATCTGGGGGAGACATCTGACTGATGACAGCGCTGCCAGAATGCAGGACGTGAGCCTCGTATCACTAGGTATACTGCGTTTCTGGTGAGGAGAGAGAGAGATGAAGAGAGGCGAGAGGAACAGAAAGAGAGACAGATAGAGAGAAGAGACAGAAAGAGAGAGAGAAGTAGAGAGAGAGAGAGAGAGAGAGAGAGAGAGAGAGAAGAAGAGAGAGAGAGAGAGGAGAGAGAGAGAGAGAGAGAGATGAGGAGAGAGAAAGAGAGAGAGAGAGAAGATGAGAGAGAGCAGAGAGAGAGAGAGAGAAGAGAGATGAGAGATGAGAGAGAGAGAGAGGAGAGATGAGAGAGAGAAGAAGAGAGAGAGTAGAGAGAGAGAGAAGAGAGAGCTTCAGAGGTAGAGGAAGAGAGAGAGAGAGGAGAAGAGAGAGAGAGAGAGACAGAATCAGGACAGACACAGAACGGAATTCAGACATGACAGACAGCAGACAGAACAGACAGACAAGAATCAGAGACAGGACAGAACAAGACAGATCAGACAAGACAGACAGAGCAGAAGACAGACACAGTCAGACAGACAGAACAGACAGACATTAGCAACAGACAGAGCAGACTCAGACAAGCACGACGCAGGCACAGGAACCAGACACGACAGACAGACCAGACCAGACAGACTAGACCCAGACACAGACGACAAGAGAGTCAGACAGATCGAAGGAACAGAGGCAGACAGCACAGACAGAGCACAGCGAACATTGGAACAGACAGATACCGGGATCGTTCAGACAGCGACAGAAAGATTGGAACCTACACACTGGTGAGGGAGAGAGTATTTATATAGTTATTTTAATACACATCATAAGACAGTATTCCTGAATAATAAATATATAATAGATGATTCTAATATACCAGAGATCCATAATAATCGTGAATAATGAAGATTATGATTTTAATAATCACAATAATCATGAACCATACATAATAATAAATAGACAAGATCAGTGATATAATAAATAATAATGATGATAATAATCCATTCAGATGAATTCAATAATAATGCATGGATTATAATAATCACAAATGTCATAATAATTATCATAATAATCATCAATCATGGAGATACGCCTGGAGTGGTGTACGACTATGAATTATAAAGCGCCTGCCCGCCGGCCCAGTGTGTTTGCACGGTGCACGAGTGTTTCAGCGTGCCAGTTGTTTCAACGTGCACAGTGTTTCAGGGCGTGCACGGTGGTGTTCTCAACGTGCACGCTAGGTAGGAGCTGGAAGCAAACAACACTGAGTTTCCCGGGAGGTTTTCCCGCTCATGAGATAGCCTCATTATTGATTTCTGCTTATTTAATACTTTCAGTAATAACTCCCGGAATAACTTCGAAAACGTTCTTCCTCTGCACTCATTCACGAGAAGAGAATTCCGACGCGGTGGTGAAAACACACTAAACCAGAATTGTTGGGAAATTATGTCAAGAGGAGGAGAACCCTGACGGCGGAAGATTACCCTGACGGAGGAAAGCGTACACCTGATCGGAGGAAGAACACCTGACGGAGGAAGAGACGCTGACGGAGGAAGAACCCCTGACAGGGACCCCAGACGGCTGTGAAGAACCCTGGACGGAGGAAGGATCCTGACGGAGGAAGAAACGCCTGATCGGAGGTGAAAGGGACCCTACGGAGGAAGACACTGAAACCAGGTAACCGCAAGAGGCGGAAAGAACCTGACGGGGAAGAACTCCTGACGGAAGCGAAGAACCCTGACGGAGGAAGAACCCTGACGGAGGAAGAACGCTGAACAGGAGAAGACGCGTGACAGGAGGAAGGAACCTGACTGGAGGAAAGAACCCTGACGGAGGAAGAACGCTGACGGAGGAACAAACCCTGAAGGCGGAAAGAACCGCTGACAGGAGGAAGAGACCCTAGACGGTTCGGAGAACCCTGACGGAGATTGAAGATACCCGCTGAACGGAGGAGAACGCTGAACGGAGGAACATACCCTGACGTGCGGAAGAACCCTGACTGGAGGAAGAACCGCTGACGTGAGAAGAACCCTGACGGCGGAAAGAACCTTGACGGAGGAAGAACCTCTGACGGCCGGAAGAACCCCTGACGTGCGGAAGTAACCTGGACGGCGGAAGAACCTGTACGGAGGAATAAGAACCCTGACGGTAGGAAGAACGCTGACGGAGGAAGAACCTGATGGAGGAAGTGACCCTGACGGGCGGAGAATTCCGTGACGGCGGAAGGAACTGGAAGAACCCTGACGGAGGAAGAACCCTGACGGAGGAAGAACCCTGACGGAGGACGAATGGGGGACCTGGCAAGGACAGAAGTCGCAACACTTTGGGAATATTTATGTTAATGATCAATATAGTTGAAAGACATTCTTAAAGTAAACACAGAAGTTCCTAAAAACGTTAATTTTGGATTTCTCTCAGGATGGTTGTGTGTGTGTGTGTGCGCGCCAGGATGATTGTCCCTTCCCTGAAAATGTCCCTCAGAGTCAGAACCAGGAACCCTTGGGAATGGTTCCGGAATTATGGAAAGAGATCTGGAAGTTGCCAGACCGTATAGAACAAACACTATTATTTTCTATTCCAGGACTAATAATGGATCCAAGATTAGTTTTTTCCCAGGACTGTTAAAGGAGCCCAGATTAGGTCTGGAATGATTGAAGAAGTTAATACAGAAAGAAATTAGGAAAAAATAGCTATTCTGGAGATGTAGGGTTTTTGAAATTAGCCTTTTAGACTAAATCTGTGTCTGGGAATCCGGCCTATACTGGATTTAGAGATATACTGTACTTTAGAATGTGATCTGTTAAACTACAGTTGTGAAACAAACACTAAGTAATACATGAACAAAAATCCTTTACAAATCTGTCAACTGAGGAAGAGAGAGATATCTGGCTAATGAGGAAGAGAGAGATATCTGGCTACTGAGGAAGAGAGAGTTATCTGGCTACTGAGGAAGAGAGAGATATCTGGCTACTGAGGAAGAGAGAGATATCTGGCTACTGAGGAAAAGAGAGATATCTGGCTACTGAGGAAGAGAGAGATATCTGGCTACTGAGGAAGAGAGAGTTATCTGGCTACTGAGGAAGAGAGAGATATTTGGCAACTGAGGAAGAGAGAGATATCTGGCTACTGACGAAGAGCGAGATATCTGGCTACTGAAGAAGAGCAAGTTATCTGGCTACTGAAGAAGAGCGAAGATATCTGCCTACTGATCGGCTACTGAAAAAGAGTAAGATATCTGGCTCATGAAGAACAGCGAGACAGCTGGCTACTGAAAAAGAGTGAGATATCTGGCTACTGAGGAAGAGAGATATCTGGCTACTGAGGAAGAGATATATCTGGTTACTGAGGAAAGAGAGATATTCTGGATACTGAGGAAGAGAGATATCTGGCTACTGAGGAAGAGAGATATCTGGCTACTGAGGAAGAGAGATATCTGGATACTGAAGAAGAGAGATATTTGGCTACTGAGGAAGAGAGATATCTGGCTACTGAGGAAGAGAGATATCTGGCTACTGAGGGAGAGAGATATCTGGCTACTGAGGAAGAGAGATATCTGGATACTGAAGAAAGAGAGATATCTGGCTACTGAGGAAGAGAGTATCTGGCTACTGAGGAAAGAGATATCTGGTTACTGAGGAAGAGAGATATCTGGATACTGAGGAAGAGAGATATCTGGCTACTGAGGAAGAGAGATATCTGGATACTGAAGAAGAGAGATATCTGGCTACTGAGGAAGAGAGATATCTGGCTACTGAGGAAGAGAGATATCTGGCTACTGAGGAAGAGAGATATCTGGCTACTGAGGAAGAGAGATATCTGGATACTGAGGACGAGAGATATCTGGCTACTGAGGAAGAGAGATATCTGGCTACTGAGGAAGAGAGATATCTGGATACTGAAGAAGAGAGATATCTGGCTACTGAAGAAGAGAGATATCTGGCTACTGAAGAAGAGAGATATCTGGATACTGAGGAGAGATATCTGGCTCAGGAAGAGAATATCTGGTTACTGAGGAAGAAGAGATTTCTGGCTACTGAGGAAGAGAGATATCTGGCTACTGAGGAAGAGAGATATCTGGCTACTGAGGAAGAGAGATATCCGGCTACTGAGGAAGAGAGATATCTGGCTACTGAGGAAGAGAGATATCTGGTTACTGAGAAGAGAGATTTCTGGCTACTGAAGAAGAGAGATATCTGTTTACTGAGGAAGAGAGATTTCTGGCTACTGAGGAAGAGAGATATCTGGCTACTGAGGAAGAGAGATATCTGGCTACTGAGGAAGAGAGATATCTGGTACTGAGGAAGAGAGATTTCTGGCTACTGAAGAAGAGAGATATCTGGTTACTGAGGAAAGAGATTTTCTGGCTACTGAAGAAGAGAGATATCTGGTTACTGAGGAGAGAGATATCTGGAGATGTATATCTTAGAGGTCGACCGAGTAATCGGCAACGGAGATTAATTAGGGCCGATTTCAAGTTTTTCATAACAATCGGTAATCGACATTTTTGGACACCGATTATGGCCGATTACATTGCATTCACGAGGAAACTGCGTGGCAGGCTGACCACCTGTTACGCAAGTACAGCAAGGAGCCAAGGTAAGTTGCTAGCTAGCATTAAACTTATCTTATAAAAAACAATCAATCTTAACATAATCACTAGTTAACTACACATGGTTGATGATATTACTAGGTTAACTAGCTTGTCCTGCGTTGCATATAATCAAGCGGTGCTGTTAATTTATCATCGAATCACAGCACTACTTCACCAAACGGTGATGATTAACAAAGGCGCATTCGCAAAAAAAGCACAATCGTTGCACGAATGGTCCTAAACATAAACATCAATGCCTTTCTTAAAATCAATACACAGAAGTATATTTTTTAAACATGTATATTTAGCTTAAAGAAATCCATGTTAGCAGGCAATATTAACCAGGTGAAATTGTGTCACTTCTCTTGCGTTCATTGCACGCAGAGTCAGGGTATATGCAACAGTTTGGGCCGCCTGGCTCGTTGCGAACTAATTTGTCCGAATTTTACATAATTATGACATAACATTGAAGGTTGTGCAATGTAACAGCAATATTTAGACTTAAGGGCTGCCACCTGCGTTCTATAAAATACGGAACGGTTCTGTATTTCACTAGAAATCATTAAATGTTTTGTTTTCGAAATGGTAGTTTCCGGATTTGGACCATTTTAATGACCAAAGGCTCGTATTTCTTGTGATAATTATATTATAATTAAGTCTATGATTTTGATATTTGATAGAGCAGTCTGACTGAGAGGTGAAGGGGCAGCAAGCTCGTAAACATTCATTCAAACAGCACTTTCCTGCGTTTGCCAGCAGCTCTTAGCAATGCTTGAGGCATAGCGCTGTTTATGACTTCAAGCCTATCAACTCCCGAGATTTAGCTCGGCAATACTAAAGTGCCTATAAGAACATCCAATAGTCAAAGGTATATGAAATACAAATGGTATAGGAGAAATAGTCCTATAATTCCTATAATAACTACAACCTAAAACTTCTTACCTGGGAATATTGAAGACTCATGTTAAAAGGAACCACCAGCTTTCATATGTTCTCATGTTCTGAGCAAGGAACTTAAATGTTAGCTTTCTTACATGGCACATATTGCACTTTACTTTCTTCTCCAACACTTTGTTTTTGCATTATTTAAACCAAATTGAGCATGTTCTTCATATTTATTTGAGACTAGATGTATTTTTTTATGTATTATATTAGGTTAAAATAAAAGTGTTCATTCAGCATTGTTGTAATCTGTGATTATTACAAATATATAATATCTCATAATCGTGTGATTAATGTGAAACATACGTACAGTAAGTTAAACAGTGAGTTATTAAGTACACTGTAAATGGAAAAGTCGTTATTCAGAGACATAATGTACTTGAATCACTTTGTGATTCACTGACCTGCTGTTACAGGAAGACAGAGAACACTGACCTGTTGTTACGAGTAAGACAGAGGAACACTGACTCTGTTTACAGTAAGACAGAGGACACTGACCTGTTGTTACAGTAAGACAGAGGAACCACTGACCTGTTGTTACAGTAAGACAGAGGAACACTGACCTGTTGTTACAGTAAGACAGAGGAACACTGACCTGTTGTTACAGTAAGACAGAGGAACACTGACCTGTTGTTACAGTAAGACAGAGGAACACTGACCTGTTGTTACAGTAAGAAGAGGAACACTGACCTTGTTGTTACAGTAAGAACAGAGGAACACTTGATCAACCCCCCCCCCCCCCCTCCACCCGACAAACAAACCGCAGTTAACGTGATTAGCGACCGCAAACCAGTCAGTGACGGACACAGTCAGACATTCAGCGGAAGCAAATCAACTTCACAAGACAAAACTGGTCCTTACTTCTATTTTATAAAACAGTGTGCATCCCAAATTACTCCCTTATTCCCTAGGGGCGAGAGAGAGAGGAAGCATATGGCTTTGGTCAAAAGTAGTGCACTAATATAGGGAATAGAGTGCATTTCGGACATACATTTAGTCTACAGTAGCTTGAATGCTTTCCTGTGACCCATAATATATACAAGATCAATACGTGTAGCTCAGGCTACCATCCATCTAGATATATAATTGGAATGGAAACCAGCGGTAACGTGAGGAGGATATCACTGCACGTACAGATACAATGGATAACTGTGTAACAAGGGACTAGCGTGAATGTTGAGAGCACAGACTACCATTGTGTAACAGGGGTAACAGCTGATGTGTGAACACAGACTAGCCACTGTGTAATCATGGAAACAGCTGATGTGAACATCACTGAGATTTTAACCAACTGGTGGTTAACCGGGGAAACAGCTGATGTTGAACCCACAGAACTAACCACTGTGTACGGGAAACAGCTGAGGTTGAATCACAGACTACCATCTGTGTAACGAGGGTAAACAGCTGGATGTTGAACACAGACTACCACTGGTGTAACAGGGGTAAACTAGCTGATGGACACTAGACTACACTGGTGTAACAGGTGTAAACAGCTGATGTTGAACACAGACTACACTGTGTACAGGGAAACAGCTGATGTTGAACACAGACTACCACTGTGTACAGGGAAACAGCTGATGTTGTAACACAAGACTACCACTGTGTAACAGGGAACAAGCTGTATGTTGAACAGCAGAGCTACCACTGTGTAATCAGGGAAACAGCTGGAATGTTAAACATTCAGACTAACCACTGTGTATAGCAAGGAACACAGCTGATGTTGAACACAGACTAACCACTGTGTAACCAAGAGAAACAAGCTGATGTTGAACACAGACTACCACTGTGTAACAACGGAAACAGCTGATGTTGAGACACAAGACTACCACTGTGTAACAGGAAACAGCTGATGTTTGAACACGACTACCACTGTGTATACAGGGTAAACAGCTGAACTGTTGAACTACAGACTACCACTGTGTAAACGGGTAAACAGCTGTATTGTTGAAACACAGACTACCAACTGTTGTACAGGGAAACAGCTGATGTTGAACACAGACTACCACTGTGTAACAGGGGAACAGCTGATGTTGAACACAGATACACCATGTGTAACAGGGATAACAGCTGATGTTGAACACAGACTACCACCTGGTAACAAGGGAAACAGCTGATGTTGAACAAGACTACCACCTGTGTAACGGGGTAAACAGCTGATGTTGAACACAGACTACACTGTGTAACAGGAAACAGCTGATGTTGAAACACGCTAACACCAGATGTGTAACGGGGTATTAACAGCTGATGTTGATACACAGACTACCACTGTGTAACAGGTACAGCTGATGTTGAACACAGACTACCACTGTGGTAACAGGGTAAAACAGCTGATGTTGAACACAGACTACCACTGTGTAACAGGAGAAACAGCTGATGTTGAACACAGAGCTACACTGTGTAACAGGGAAACGCTGATGTTGAACACAGACTACACTGTGTAACGGGTAAACAGCTGATGTTTGATACATGTACTAACCATTATGTGTAACGGTGGTAAACAGCTGATGCTTGATATCACA
>NW_019946843.1:10842-15204 GCF_002910315.2 Salvelinus sp. IW2-2015 | reverse complement strand
AGATATCTGGCTATGAGAAGAGAGATACTGGCTACTGAGGGAGAAGATATCTGGCTACTGAGGGAAGAGAGATATCTGGATACTGAAGAAGAAGATACTGGCTACTAGAAAGAGAGATATCTGGCTACTGAGGAAGAGAGATATCTGCGTTACTGAGGAAGAGAGATATCTGGATACTGAGGAGAGAGAGATATCTGGCTACTGAGGAGAGAAATCTGGATACTGAAGAAGAGAGATATCTGGCTACTGAGGAAGAGAGATATCTGGCAGACTGAGGAAGAGAGATACTGGCTACTGAGGAGAGAGATATCTTGCTACTGAGGAAGAGAGATATCTGTACTGAGGAGAGAGATATCTGGCTACTGAGGAAGAGAGATATCTGGCTACTGAGAGAGAATATCTGGATACTGAAGAAGAGAGATATCTGGCTACTGAAGAAGAGAAGATATCTGGCTACTGAAGAAGAGAGATATCTGGATACTGAGGAAGAGAGATATCTGGCTACTGAGAAGAGAATATCTGGTTACTGAGGAAGAGAGATTCTGGCTACTGAGAAGAGAGATATCTGGCTACTGAGGAAGAGAGATATCTGGCTACTGAGGAAGAGAGATATCCGGCTACTGAGGAAGAGAGATATCTGGCTACTGAGGAGAGAGATATCTGGTTACTGAGGAAGAGAGATCTGGCTACTGAAGAAGAGAGATATCGGTTACTGAGGAAGAGAGATTTCTGCTACTGAGAAGAGAGATATCTGGCTACTGAGGAAGAGAGATATCTGGTCACTGAGAAGAGAGATATCTGGTACTGAGAAGAGAGATTTCTCTGGCTACTGAAGAAGAGAGATATCTGGTTACTGAGGAAGAGAGATTTCTGGCTACTGAAGAAGAGAGATATCTGGTTACTGAGGAAGAGAGATATCTGGAGATGTATATCTTAGAGGTCGACCGAGTAATCGGCAACGGAGATTAATTAGGGCCGATTTCAAGTTTTCATAACAATCGGTAATCGACATTTTTGGACACCGATTATGGCCGATTACATTGCATTCCACGAGGAAACTGCGTGGCAGGCTGACCACCTGTTACGCAAGTACAGCAAGGAGCCAAGGTAAGTTGCTAGCTAGCATTAAACTTATCTTATAAAAAACAATCAATCTTAACATAATCACTAGTTAACTACACATGGTTGATGATATTACTAGGTTAACTAGCTTGTCCTGCGTTGCATATAATCAAAGCGGTGCCTGTTAATTTATCATCGAATCACAGCCTACTTCACCAAACGGGTGATGATTTAACAAAGGCGCATTCGCAAAAAAAGCACAATCGTTGCACGAATGGTCCTAAACATAAACATCAATGCCTTTCTTAAAATCAATACACAGAAGTATATTTTTTAAACATGTATATTTAGCTTAAAGAAATCCATGTTAGCAGGCAATATTAACCAGGTGAAATTGTGTCACTTCTCTTGCGTTCATTGCACGCAGAGTCAGGGTATATGCAACAGTTTGGGCCGCCTGGCTCGTTGCGAACTAATTTGTCCGAATTTTACATAATTATGACATAACATTGAAGGTTGTGCAATGTAACAGCAATATTTAGACTTAGGGCTGCCACCCGTTCTATAAAATACGGAACGGTTCTGTATTTCACTGAAATCATAAATGTTTTGTTTTCGAAATGGTAGTTTCCGGATTGGACCATTTTAATGACCAAAGGCTCGTATTTCTGTGATAATTATATTATAATTAAGTCTATGATTTGATATTTGATAGAGCAGTCTGACTGAGAGGTGAAAGGGAGCAGCAAGCTCGTAAACATTCATTCAAACAGCACTTTCCTGCGTTTGCCAGCAGCTCTTAGCAATGCTTGAGGCATAGCGCTGTTTATGACTTCAAGCCTATCAACTCCCGAGATTAGGCTGGCAATACTAAAGTGCCTATAAGAACATCCAATAGTCAAAGGTATATGAAATACAAATGGTATAGAGAGAAATAGTCCTATAATTCCTATAGAGAGGCAAGCATATGGTTTTGGTCAAAGTAGCTTGCACTATATAGGGAATTACGAGTGCCATTTCGGACATACATTAGTCTACAGTTAGCTGAATGCTTTCTGTGACCCAAATATAACAAGACGACGTGGTAGCCAGGCTACCCATGCCAATCTAGATATATAATTGTGATGGAAACAGCGGTAGGAGGAGGGAACACTGCACGTACAGATACAATGGATAACTGTGTGTAACAGCGGGAACACAGTCTGATGTTGAACACAGACTACCCACTGTGTAGGTAACCAGATGTGACACAGACTAACTCAGGAGAGCTGATGTTGAATCAACAGGACTGTAACGGACAAAGCGTGTGTATAGCATGTGGAAACAGCTGATGTTGAACACAGCCTACCACTGTGTAATGGGAGAAGCTTTGGAGGAAACACAGGTTGATGTTCTTTGAGACTAGCAGACGCTCCGTGTGCTAACCTTTAGGGGAAACAGCTGATGTTGAACACAGACTACCACTGCTGTAAACAGGGTAAACAGCTGATGTTGAACCAGACTACCACTGTGTACGGAGGGAAACAGCTGATGTTTGAACCACGACTACCACTGTGTAACGGGGAAAACAGTGATGTTGAACACAGACTACCACTGTGTAACAGGGAAACAGCTGATGTTGAACACAGACTACCACTGTGTAACAGGGAAACAGCTGATGTTGACACAGACTACCACTGTGTAAACAGGGAACAGCTGATGTTGAACACAGACTACCACTGTGTAACAGTAAACAGCTGATGTTGAACAAGTAGATACCACTGTGTGTAACAGGGAAACAGCTGATGTTGAACACAGACTACCACTGGTAACAGGGGTAACAGCTGATGTTGAACACAGACTACCACTGTGTAACAGGGAAACAGCTGATGTTGAAACACAGACTTACCACTGTTTGTAACAGGAAACAGCTATGATTGAACACAGACTAACCACTGGTGTAACAGGTAACAGCTGATATGTTGAACACAGACTACCACTGTGTAAACAGGGAAACAGTGATGTTGAACACAGACTACCACTGTTGTAAACAGGGAAACAGCTATGTTGAACACAGGACTACCACTGTGTAACAGGGAAACAGCTGATGTTGAACACAGACTACACTGTGTAACGGGGAACAGTGATGTTGAACACCAGGACTACCACTGTGTAACAGGAAACAGCTGATGGTGAACACAGACATACCACTGTGTAACAGGGAAACAGCCTGATGTTGAACACAGACTACCACTGTGTAACAGGGAAACAGCTGATGTTGAACACAGACTACCACTGTGTAACAAGGGAACAGCTGATTTGAACACAGACTACCACTGTGTAACAGGGAAACAGCGGATGTTAACCACAGACTACCACTGTGTAACAGGGTAAACAGCTGGATGTGTGAACACAGACTACCACTGTGTAACGGGGATAAACAACGCTGATGTTGAACACAGACTACCACTGTGTAACGTGGGAAATCACTGATGATTGACCGATACACTCGGAACTAGTGAAAGACCACGAAACAGTAACATGTAACACGACTAACTGTGTAACAAGAAGTGAAGTGAACGATCCCACGGTAAAGGGTAAGCGATGTTCAGACCTACCAGATGAGGGAAAATGTCTATGTTGACACGAGGGACAGGTAACAGGTAGAAGCTGATTAGGTTACACAGTACAACCTAGGTAAGGGTTAAACGTAGGATGTTGAAGACAACTAACCACGGACGGAGGTTTAAACCGTAGATTTAGAACACAGTACCCGGGAGTAAAGTGGACAACATTTGACACGATCCAGTGATGTTAAAGTTAGGATTTAGAACACGAGGGTGTTGAAGTAGGATTTGAACACAGAGGGGAGTAAGTAGATTGTAGAACACAGAGGGGAGTATAGTAGCATTAAGAACACAGAGGGATGTTAAAGTAGTTTAGAAACACGTAGGATATAGTAAAGAATTAAGTACACAGAGGGGAGGTAAAGTGGGATTTAGACACAGTAACAGAGGGGAGTAAAGTAGGATTTAGAACACAGAAGGGGAGTAAAGTAGGTTTAGAACACAGAGGAGGAGTGAAAGTAGGAGTTGTAGAACACAGAGGTGGGTAAAAGTAGGATTTTTAGAACACAGAGGGGAGTAAAGTAGAAGTATTTAGAACACAGAGGGGAGTAAAGTAGGATTTTAGAAGCACAGAGGGGAGTAAAGTAGGAATTTAGAACACAGAGGGGAGTAAGTAGGATTTAGAACGAACTAGGATAAGACACGAGGAGAGTAAAGTAGGATAGAACACAGAGGGGAGTTAAAGTAAGGGTTT
>NW_019946843.1:0-10817 GCF_002910315.2 Salvelinus sp. IW2-2015 | reverse complement strand
ATAACTACAACCTAAAACTTCTTACCTGGACTATTGAAGACTCATGTTAAAAGGAACCACCAGCTTTCATATTTCTATGTTCGATGAGCAAGGAACTTAAAGTGTGCTGTTGTCCATGGCGACATATTGAGCTACTTTTCTTCTCCAACACCTTTGTTTTTGCATTATTTAAACACAAATGAGCATGAAGTTCACGTAATTATTGAGACTAGATTATGTTTTATTTAGTATTTATATAGGTTAAAATAACAAGTGTTCATCAAGCATTGTGTAACAAAAAATCTTGATTATACAAATAATAATATCTCATAATCGGTGTAATTAAATGGCAAACATACGTACATAAGTTTAAACAGTGAGTTATTAAGACACTGTAAATGAAAAGTCGTTATTCAGAACATAATGACTTGATCACTTTGTGATTTCACTGACCTGCTTGTTACAGGAAGACCAGATGGAAACACTGACCTGTTTGTTACAGTAGGACAGAGGAACACTGACTCTGTTGTTACAGTAAGACAGAGGACCACCTACCTGTTTGTTACAGTAAAGACAGGAGGAACACTGACCTGTGTGTACAGTACGAACAGCGGAACACTACCTGTTGTTACAGTAAGACAGAGGAACACTGGACCTGTTGTTACAGTAAGACAAGGAACACTGAACCTGTTTTACAGTAAGACAGAGCGAACACTGACCTTTGTTACAGTAAGACAGAGGAACACTGACCTGTTGTACAGTAAGGACAGAGGAACACTGTGATCAATACCCCCCCCCCCCCCTCCACCCCGACAAACCAAACCGATTACGTGATCTAGCGACCGCAAAACCAGTACCAGTGACCGGACACAGTCCAGACATTCAGCGAAGCAAAATCAACTTCACAAGACAAAACTGGTCCTTACTTCTATTTAAAACACAGCATGTGCATCCCAAATTACTCCCTATTCCCTAGGGCGGCGAAGAGAGAGAAGGCATATGGCTTTGGTCAAAAGTAGTTGCACTATATAGGGAAGTAGAGTGCCATTCGGGACATACATTAGTCTACAGTCAGCTGAATTGCTTTCTGTGACCCAAATATAACAAGCTACGTGTAGCCCAGGCTACCATCCATCTAGATATTATAATTGGATGGAAACCAGCGGTAAGGGCAGGAGGGAACACTGCACTACAGATACAATGATAACTGGTTCTGTAACAGGAACAGCTGATGTCTGAACACACAGACTACCCATGTGTGTAAAAGCGTGTAGGGGTAAAACCAGCCTGTGTTGACACCCAGACTACACTGTGTACAAGGAAAGAGCTGATGTTGAACAGTACTACCGACTGTTGTAACGCGGAAATACAAGCTGATGTGTGTACAAGACTACACGTGTAACAAGGGAAACAGCTGATATGTTGAACCACCAGAACTCCACTGTGTATGGTGGGTGAGAACAGCTTGATGTGCTAACAACACTCCACGTGTTTGAATGACATTACTTTGTAGTACACTGCGTACTCCGTGGCTGATTTATGCGGGGTAAACAGCTGATGGAACACAGACTACCACTGTTGCTACCCAGAGCGAGGGTTAAAACAGCTGATGTTAACCCAGACTACCACTGTGTACAGAAACAGGATGAACACGAACCGTGTGGGAAAGCTGTTACGCAACGTGTAACAGGAACACCTGACTTCACGAGCTACCCTGGTAAGAAAACTGAGTGCACGACCCATGAACAGGGACTAGCTGATTGCAAGACAGTGTTAGACGCTATTTAAGCACACGTTAACAGACACTAGTTGCTACACTTGAAACAGGTACACTGATGTGAACATCGACTACACTTGTACAAGAACAGCGATGTGACGCCACGCGTCCGAACAGCTTGACTCGTTGAACACAGATAACCAGTGGATGTCCAGGGAAACAGCATGGTATGATTCGTAATCAGCAGACTACACTGGTGACACAGGTTGTAAGTTGTTTTTGAACACCCTGTGTGTATGTTAACAGGGGAAACGCTTGATGCTTGAAAACACAGACTACCCACTGATTGTAAGGACAGAGGGGAACAGCTTGAATTGTTTGAACACAGATTCTACCACGTTTGTAACAGGTAACAGCTTGAGTTGAACACCAGACTTACCACTGTTGTAACAAGGAAACAGCTGAGTGTTGAACACAGACTACCTACTGGTAACAGGGTAAACACTCATGTTGAACACACAACTACCACGTTACTGATTGTAACAAGAAACAGCTGATGTTGAACACAGAACACCACTGTATAACGGGGGTAAACAGCTGAAATTGTGAACACAGGAACTACCACTCGTTAACGAACACTGTGAAGGAACACTTCTGTAACCTAAGCAAGATAACTGACCCCGTATTGTTCTATCGCAAATACACACAATCTTATCAGACGGGTAACAACAGCTGTGGTGTTGAAACAACAAGACCTACCACCACTGTTAACAGGAGCAGATGATTGACACACAGCTACCACTGATGTCGCAGACTTGCATACTCTACACTGTTGCGACGTGTACGCACTGGTTGTCGTATCACCGTGGCGTGGTGACAGAACTCGCGGACTGATACCGGTAATACAGACAATTCTTGAACACAGACTACCACTGTGTAACAGGGAAACAGCTGATGCTTGAACACAGACTACCACTGTGTGAACACAGGAAACAGCTGATGTTGAACACAGTAACACTGTAACAGGAAACAGCTGATGTTGAACTGGTGTAAACACAGCTGATGTTGAACACAGACTACCACTGTGTAACGGGAAACAGCTGATGTTGAACACAGACTACCACTGTTAACAGGGTAAACAGCTGATGTTGAACACAGACTACCACTGTGTACAGGGGAAACCGCTGATGTTGAACACAGACTACCACTGTGTAACGGGGTAAAACCTGATGTTGAACACAGACTACCACTGTGTAACAGGGAAACAGCTGATGTTGAACACAGACTACCACTGTGTAACACGTAAACAGTGATGTTGAACACAGACTACCACTGTGTAACAAGAAACAGCTGATGTTGAACACAGACTACCACTGTGTAACGGGGGTAACAGCTGGATGTTGAACACAACTACCACTGTGTAACAGGGAAACAGCTGATGTGAACACAGACTAACCACTGGTGTAACAGGGTAACAGCGATATGGAACACAGACTACCACTGATGTAACAGGGAAACAGTGATGTTGAACACAGACTACCACTGTTGTAAACAGGGGTAAACAGCTATGTTGAACACAGACTAACCACTGTGCTAACAGGGAAACAGCTGATGTTGAACACAGCTACCACTGTGTAACAGGGTAGGGAACATGTCGATGTTGAACACCAGGACTACCACTGTGTAACAGAAACAGCTGATTTGAACACAGACATACCACGTGTAACAGGGAAACAGCGCTGGTTGAACACAGACTACCACTGTGTAACAGGGTAAACAGGCTGACTGAACGGCCTGAACTAGACAGGACACTAGACACACTACACAAGGGTTAAAGTAGGATTCAGTACCACCAGAGGGAGGTAAGAGTAGTAACACTACACAAAGGGGTAAAGTAGGATTTAAACACCAGATACACAGAGGAGACAGACAACAAAATAGATCAAGTAACAAACAGATGGCTAAGAGATAATCCAAGAACATCAGAGGGTCTAGCTTAAAAGCAACTTATATCTCTCTCTGAGTGGGTATAAGTATTGATTCTCAGTACACAGAGCGGCGAGTGTATAGACGATTAAGAACACAGATGTGGAATTCATTTCAAGAACACCGAGGGGAGTTAAAGTAGGAGTTTAAGAACATTCAGATGGTAGTAACGAACTTAACACAAGAGGGGTAGTAAAGAGTAGATTCCAGTACAGAAGGATTAAAAGAGTTACATAACACAGAGGGAGGAAAGTAGATATAGAAACACAAGGGGAGTAAAGTCAGAATTAGAGACACAGTCAGTAGTAAAGTAGATTTTGGTACACAGAGGAGTAAACTATTGGATTTCTCAGAACACAGAAGGGAGATTGAAGTCTCTAGAACAACATAGGATCGCGTAATCTTAAGATTTACAATACACCAGGAGGGATAAGTAGACAAGGATACACACTGCAGTGAGTAAAGTCGAATTAAGAACACACTCGGGTACGTAACAAGATAAGATTTAGCACCACAATGAGGGTAAGAGCTAGGTAGATGAAGAAAACACACGAGGGAGTAAAGCTTTAGATTTAAAGAAACACATTAGGAGGATAAAGTAGATTCCATTAGTCACAGAGTGGCCCTGGTAAAGAGTAGGATTTTCAGTACACAGGGGGGAGATATAAGGATTAAGATCTCTCTCCACCGATGGGACTAACAGTAGATTTTAATGAACCAGAGGGCCAGTCAAAGCAGATTCAACGAAAGCGAGCGAGTAGAAAGTAAAAGTCATGATTTAAGATCACAGAAGGGAGTTAAAGTATGAAGTTTTCCCGATATTCACACATGAGTAGATCAAGTACAGTATAACTGTTAAGACAGCATATGGAGTAAAGATAGGAATTAAGACATAGGATGGGCGCGAGAGGTCCGCTATCTCTTAGCGTTAGCGATGAAGCAACACAGAGGGAATAATAAGCCTAGATCAGCAGCACACATGAGCGCTGACTAAAGTGATTAGAACACAAGGAGTATAGTAGGATTAAGAACACATAGCATTTAAAGTAGAATAAGAACACAGAGGGGAGAAAGTAGATTGAGACACAAAGGGAGTAAAGTAGAGTTCATACACAGAGAGGGAGTAAAAGTAGGATTAGAACACAGGGGGGAAAAGTAGGATTAAAGAACACAGAAGGGGATAAGTAGATTGTAGAACACAGAGGGGAGTAAAGTAGGAAATTAAGAACAACAAGAGCGGGAGTTAAATAGGATTTAAACACAGAGAAGTAAAGTAGGCATTTAGAACACGGGGGGAGTAAAGTAGAGGATTAAGAACAACAGCAGGACGAGTAAATTATTTAGGACTAGAGACACAATTCGCCAGACAGTAAGTAGGGACTAGAACGAGCGAGAGGGCTTAAGATAGTGATTTAAACACAGGGGGGGCGTCAGGAAGTGTAAAACGAGCGCCAGGACGAACGTTAAAGAGTTGATTTCAGAACACAAACGGGAGCATATAGTAGGTTTCAGACACCAGAGAGGATTACACCGTAAACATAGCTAGAGATGTAAGAACCACAGAACGTCGCGATTAAATAGTAGACTAGAGCACACGAGGGCAGTGTTAAAGTAAATTTCCAGCTAGTCGATTTAGAACCACAAGAGGGAGCGTAAACGTAGGATTCAGAACACACGGGCAAAGTAAGGATTAGAACACAGAGCGGAGCAACAAGTAGGAGCCCCAGTACACATGAGGGATTAAAGTAGAATTCCAGTACACAGAGGAGTAAAGATTAGGATTAAGTACACAGAGGGAGTATAGTAGGATTCAGGAACAGCGAGGGAGTAAAGTAGATCAGAAACAGAGCAGGGAGTAAAGTAGGATTATAGAAACACGAGGGCATCAAACATTATAGAACACAAGAGCAGTAATACTATCTATCATCTCAGGGCGCAGTATAAGTAGATTCATACCACAGATCGGCGAAGTAATAGAGGATCAGTACACAGACCAGATACCAGACCGGATTCAGCGACACAGAGGGGATATAAAGCTTGCTCAGATTTAGAAACACAAGAGAGTTTAAAGTAGGCATTTAGGAACACACGAAGGGCGAGTTATCAGTAGGATTAATACACAGAGCGCGGAGAACCGATGGAAGACATGACTGAGGAGAAGGCAGGCTACAAAGGAGAGATGAAAGACATCCAGACTCGCAATCTTTTGTACACTGGCTGCTGGGCAGTCTGAGTCCATAACGACCAGAGTGGTCCACCACCAGGGGACTCCCTATGACGACACACACTGATCTCGAGGACACAGTGTGCTTTGGGTCTAGATCAACTATTAATTCATCCATCAGACTGGTGCGAGAGGCAGTCGCTGTATAAAGCCGCCCAAGTATTCTGCCCATCCAATACAGCAGCACAAAATCGGCTTAGCCCAAACAAGGGTGATCCGAGCTACTAGCTACGTTTCTCGCACAAGTCTTCAACTTTAACCCTTCCACTGCAATGTGAAAAGTCAAGCCAGGAACACAAGAGATGATATAAAAAGTGTTGAGATAATTTCCTCTAAGAAGTTCTCAACGCCTCTTCTCAACCTTTCTCATTTCCCAGTTCCTGGCCTCTAGGAAACAGACATAGCTCTCTTAATATGAGGTAGTTTGTCCTCGAGGAGTAGGTCCTGTTCCTAGGTATAGTACCTAGTTCCCAGGCAGAGTCTTTCCTATGAGTAGCTGTTCTAGGTATCTTCTATGAGTAAGTCCTGTTCCTAAGAGTAGTCCTTCCTAGATCTCTCTCTTTGGAGAACACAGATGGGAGTATAGTAGGATTTAGAACACAGAGGGGAGTAAACTAGGATTCAGAACACAGAGGGGAGTAAAGTAGGATTTAGAACACAGAGGGGAGTAAAGTAGGATCCAGTACACAGAGGGGAGTAAAGTAGGATCCAGTACACAGAGGGGAGTAAAGTAGGATTAAGTACACAGAGGGGAGTATAGTAGGATTCAGAACAGAGAGGGGAGTAAAGTAGGATTCAGAACAGAGAGGGGAGTAAAGTAGGATTTAGAACACAGAGGGGAGTAAAGTAGTATTTAGAACACAGAGGGGAGTAAAGTAGGATTTAGAACACAGGGGGGAGTATAGTAGGATTCAGTACACAGAGGGGAGTAAAGTAGGAWTCAGTACACAGAGGGGAGTACAGTAGGATTCAGTACACAGAGGGGAGTAAAGTAGGATTTAGAACACAGAGGGGAGTAAAGTAGGATTTAGAACACAGAGGGGAGTATAGTAGGATTAAGTACACAGAGGGGAGACCGATTGAAGACAGACTGGAGAAGAGCAAAAGGAGATGAAAACATCCAGACCCAATCTTTTGTAACTGCTCTGGAGTCTGTCCATAACGTACCAGAGTGGTTCCACACAGAGGATGCCTCTAGACACACCTGATCATAGAACAGTGTCTGTTGGGTCTAGTCAACTATTAATTCATCCATAGACTGGTCTGAGAGCAGTCCTTATAAAGACGCCCAAGTATCTCCCATCCAATACAGCACACAAAAATGGGCTTAGCCCAAACAAGGTGATCCGGCTACTTAGTACTGTTTCTCCACAAAGTCTTCAACTTAACCCTTCCACTGCAATGTGGAAAACAAGCCAGGAACACAGATGATAAAAAATTGTTGAGATAATTTCCTCTAAGAAGTTCTCAACCCTCTTCTCACCTTTTCTCATTTCCCAGTTCTCTGGCCTTAGGAACAGAACATAGCTCTCTTAATATGAGTAGTTTGTCCTCAGGAGTAGTCCTGTTCCTAGGAGTAGTCCTGTTCCCAGGAGTAGTCCTGTTCCTATGAGTAGTTCTGTTCCTAGGAGTAGTCCTGTTCCTAAGAGTAGTCCTGTCCTAGGAGTAGTCCTGTTCCTAGGAGTAGTCCTGTCCTAGGAGTAGTCCTGTTCCTAGGAGTAGTCCTGTTCCTAGGAGTAGTCCTGTCCTCAGGAGTAGTCCTGTTCCTAGGAGTAGTCCTGTCCTCAGGAGTAGTCCTGTTCCTAGGAGTAGTCCTGTTCCTAGGAGTAGTCCTGTCCTCAGGAGTAGTCCTCCAGTCCTTCAGTAGCAGAATCTGACTGTGTTCAAAGTCCACTGTCCCTCTCTCTCTGTGTCGTCCATCTCAACTGACCTAGACTCCAATTGAGGAAAAACCAACTGACAAACCTCAGCCTCCATCCAGAGAGAGAGGGAGGAAGCTATGTTCTTCCTCACCGTCCCTCCCCTCTCTCTCTCTCTCTCTCTCTCTCTCTCTCTCTCTCTCTCTCTCTCACCTCCGTCACCCTCCCTGTGCTTCTGTCATTGGTCTGTCTGCCTCCCCCATCTTCCCTCCACCTCTTAGGCAGGATTACTGTGGATCGAAGAGAGAAGAGAGAAGAGACGAATGGAAAGAGAACTAGAGAGAGGGGCGAGAGAGAGAGAGAGGAAAGAGGAGCCTATCATCCGAGCAGACTAAAGCTATCTGGGACGCTTTTAGAAATAAGTACCAGCGAAGTTCCACACTGTTTATTGTGACACCAGAGAAATATGCAGAGTGTACTTCTGGTACTAGGAAGCGAGAGAGGGGAGGAAGGGAGGGGGAGAGAGGAAGGGAAGAGAGAAGGGGAGAGGAGAAAGAAACAGGGAGTGGGTAGGAGAGGGGTAGAGTTTCGGATGAGAGGAAGAAAGGGGCAGGAGGCAGGCAGGACCACACCAGTTTTGGATATTGGTAGAAACGAAGAGAGAGAGAAGCAAGAGAGGAGAAGAAGGAAGAAATGAGTGTATGTAGAGTCCAGCCAGGTTACGTGTGTTATCTTCCTTTACTCGAGTAGTGAGCCAGACAACACATAGAGGAGATCGCTGCGGCAGGGTACAGGGAGGAGGAGAGAGAGGAGAGAGAGGAGGGAGAGGGAGGAGATAGGAGAGAGAGAGGAGAGAGAGGAGGAGAAGGAGGAGAAGAGGAAGAGAGTCCATCGAGCAGAGGTACGGGCGGAGGAGAGAGAGAGGAGAGTAGTAGGAGCAGGAGAGGAGAGAGGAGGAAGACGAGAGAGAGAGAGGAGAAATGAGAGGATAGAGTCCGAGAGGTAGGTCTTTACTGAGAGTGAAGCAACGACGAGAAGAGGGGAGAGTCCTCAGCAGGGTAGCACGGAGGAGGAGGAAGAGAGGAGGAGAGAGGAGGAGGAACGGGAGGAGAGAGTCATGGAAGAGGAGGGAGAGGAGAGAGAGGAGGATGAAGGAGGAGAGGGGTCCTCAGGCAGTGTTGGAACGGCAGGAAGAGAGGAGGAGAGAGGAGGAGAGCCCAGCAGAGGAAGGGAGAGAGGAGGAGAGAGGAGGGAGAGGAGGAGACAGAGGAGGAGACGAGCAGAGAAGGGAGGAGAGAGAGGAGAAGAGGAGGAGAGAGGAGGAGAAGGTCCTCAGCAGAGGTGTACAGAGGAGAGGATGGAGAAGAGGGAGGAGAGGAGAGAGGAGGAGAGTCTCAGGAGGAGTAAGGGAGGAGAGAGAGGCAGGAGAGAGGAGGAATGTTCCTCAGAGCGGTATGAGGGAGAGGATGGAAGAGAGGAGGAAGAGGGGAGAGGTCTCAGCCAGGTACAGGGAGGAGGAGAGAGAGGAGGAGAGAGAGGAGAGAGGAGGAGAGGAGAGGAGAGCGGGAAGAGGAGGAAGACCGCAGCGTAAGGAGGAGAGAGAGAGGGAGAGACAGAGGAAGGTCCTCAGCAGCAGGGTACCAGCAGCAGGCAACGCAGAGAGAGAGGAGGAGCGAGGTCCAGCAGGTAAGGAGGACGAGAGGAGCGCGAGAGAGACGGTCCTCAGCAGCGGTACAGGGAGGAGGAGAGAGAGGAGGAGAGAGGACGGAGGTCTCAGCAGGGTATACGGGAGGAGGAGAGAGAGGAGGAGAGAGGAAGAGAGTCGAGGCTAGGGAAGGATGGGGAGAGAGAGCGGAGGAGAGAGGAGGATCGCAGGGCATAGGAGCAGGAGGTCCTCAGCAGGTGTATAGGAGGGAGAGAGAGAGGAGAGAGAGAGGAGGAGAGGTCCTCCACAGGGTATAGGAGAGGAGGAGAGAGAGGGCCCAGCGCAGAGTAAGGGAGGAGAGAGGGGGAGAGGGGTCACTCAGCAGGACAGGGGGAGAAGAAGGGAGGAGAGACGGAGGAGGTCCTCAGCAAGTATAGGAGAGAGAGGAGAGGCAGAGGAGAGAGGAGGCCTCAGCAGGGGTACAGGTAGGATAGGGAGACGAGAGGAGGAGAGAGGAGCAGGTCCTAGCAGGCAAGAAGAGACGCTCAGCTATAGGAAGAGGAGAGGAGGAGAGAGAGGAGAGCCTAGCCAGTGAGGAGGTGGGGGGTCTCAGCCAGGAGTATAGGGAGGAGAGGAGAGAGGAGGGGAGGTCCTCAGCAGGGTAAGGTAGGAGGGAGAAGGGGGAGGTTCCTCAGAGAGTATGAGGGAGGAGGAGAGAGAGGAGAGAACTGCAGGCAGGTTTATGCGGCAATAGACAGAGGTTCCTCAGCGAGGTTAGGAGGAGGAAGAGAGAGGATTGCGCCACGACGGATCGGTCCTCAGCAGGGTTATAGGGCAGGAGGACGAGAGAGGAGGTCCTCAGCAGGGTATAGGGAGGAAGGAGCGGGAGGTCCTCAGCAGAGTATAGGGAGGAGGCAGAGAGGAGATTGAGAAGAGGAGGTCCTCGCAGGTTATAGGAAGGAGGAGAGAGAGAGATAGGAGAGGGGAGAGGGTCTCAAGCAGGGTATAGCAAGGGAGACGAGGAGAGAGAGGAGGAATGAGTTCCATAGAGATAGGGGGAGGAGAGAGAAGAAGAGAGAGAGTCTCAGCAGGGTTAGCGGTTGGAGGAGAGAGAGCGAGGATAGAGGAATGGAGGAGAGGTCCTCAGCCAGGGTAATAGAGGAGAAGAGAGAAGAGGAGAGATAGGAGGATGAGAAGGTCTCAGCAGAGTCATAGGAGGAGGACGAGAGAGGGAGAGAGGTCTTCCAGCAGGGCTATAGGAGAAGGAGAGAGAGGAGAGGAGAGGGAGAGGTCCTCAGCAGGGGCTATAGGAGAAGGAGAGAGAGAGAGAGGAGGATGAGAGGTCTCGCGATATAAGGGAGGAGAAGGAAGAGAGAGGTCCTCAGCAAGTTATGAGGAGAGAGAGAG
>NW_019946842.1:0-27199 GCF_002910315.2 Salvelinus sp. IW2-2015 | reverse complement strand
TCTTGGGTATGTCTATATCAGCTTTGAGTCGTCTTGGGTATGTCTGTAGCAGCTTTGAGTCGTCTTGGGTTTGTCTGTAGCAGCTTTGAGTCGTCTTGGGTATGTTTGGATCAGCTTTGAGTCGTCTTGGGTATGTTTGGATCAGCTTTGAGTCGTCTTGGGTATGTCTGTATCAGCTTTGAGTCGTCTTGGGTATGTCTGGATCAGCTTTGAGTCATCTTGGGTTTGTCTGTAGCAGCTTTACACATCTGGATTTGGGRATTTTCTCCCATTCTTCAAGCTAAATGAGGAGCGGCGGTGAACAGCAATCTTCAAGTCTTTCCACATATTTTCAATGGGATTCTGGGCTTTGGCTGGGCCACTCAAGGACTTTCACATTCTTGTTCTGAAGCCATTCCAGTGTTGCTTTGGCTGTGTGTTTGGGGTCATTGTCCTGTTGGAACGTAAATCACGTGCCAGTTTTCAACTCCAGGTTTTCAGTCATGTGCTTTTTTTCTCAGGAGTGGCTTTAGTCTGGCCACTCTCCCATAAAGCCCAATGGTGAAGAGCTGGCAGGTTCTCCCATCTCAGCCAAGGAACTCTGTAGTTCTGTCACAGTGGTCACCTCCCTGACCAAGGTCATTCTTGCCCGGGTTGCTCGGACGGCCAGCTCTAGGCAGAGTCTCCCCATTTCCCAATGATAGAAACGTTCAACACTGTAGAAATTGTTTTATACCCTTCCCCAGATATAGTATTATGACGAGGCAGAGGTTATATCTGAGATCTACAGACAGTTCCTTGGACTTCATGGTATAGTTTCTGCACTGTCAACTGTGGGACTTTTATATAGACAGGTGTGTTTCTTCAAAATAATGGCCACAGGAGGACTCAAATCAAGTTGTAGTGACGTCTCAAGGATGATCAGAGGAGATTGGATGCACCTGAGCTCAATTTAGAGCGTTATAGCAAAGGGGTGTGAATACTTACGTAAATTAGATATTTCCCATTTACAACAAATTTGAACACATTTCTAAAAACATGTTTTCACTTTGTCATTATGCGGTATTGTGATGTCATTATGGGGTATTGTGATGTCATTATGGGGTATTGTGTGTAGATGGGTGAGAGAATTTTTTTTAAATAATCCATTGTGAATTCAGGCTGTAACAACAAAATGTGGAATAAGACAAGGGGTATGAATACTTTCTCACTGTCCAATTACTGGTTCTAAATGAGGACTTACTTCCAGTTCTCCCTGTGAGTCATTTTCAGGAGATCCCCCTAGAAGAGAGAGAGAGGGGGGGAGAGAAAGAGAGAGGAGAGAGAGAGAGCAGAGAGGGGAGAGAGAGAGAGGGGGGGGAGAGAAGAGAGAGAGAGAGAGAGAGGGTGGAAGAGAGAGAGGTCTATTAGAACTAAACCAAAAAACTACACTATCTAGGACGAAATATCAGCAACACGGTAGCTTCACGATGGCTGGTTGAATGAGCGAGAGACAAAAGCAAGAAAGAGCATCTATGCCATAAAGAACATTAAAATTGAAATTAGAACCAATTAGAATCTGGCTCAAAATGTTTTCAAATCAGTTATAGAACTAATGATTATATGGCAGTTGAAAGTATGGGGTCCACTCTCCTAACAGTGAAGTATGGGGTCCACTCTTCTAACAGTGAAGTATGGGGTCCACTCCTCGTAACAGTGAAGTATGCGGTCCACTCTCTAAACAGTTGAAGTATGAGGGTCCACTCTCTAACAGTCGAAGTGATATGGGTCCACTCTCTAACAGTGAAGTAGGGTCCACTCTCTAACAGTGAAGTATGGGTCCACTCTCTAACAGTGAAGTATGGGATCCACTCGCTTAATAAATGAATTTACCAAATGGGACAAAACCATCTAATTGAAATATTGCAGGCAGAGTTTTGCAAAGACCGTATTGCAAGTACAAAGAAAATAGAGCATGTAGAGTAGAAGTGGGCAATACCCCCTTCCTTATTCAAATTAAAGAACAAAGCAGCCGGGTCACAATTTTACAGCCATCTAAAAAACAAGTGACCCCAAAAAACATTTCCATCACCACAGCTCTACAATGTCAAGAGATGAAACAAGAGAAGAGTCCCCTCAGCCAGCTGGTTCTGAGGCTCAGTTCACGAACCCAAACCAACCCCATAGGAGCCTCGGACAGCCCTCAGCCAGGCTGGTTCTGAGGCTCAGTTCACGAACCCCAAACCAAACCCCATAGAAGCCTCAGGACGCATCAGCCAAGCTGGTTCTGAGGCTCAGTTCACGAACCCAAACCAACCCCATTAGAGCCTGCAGGACAGCAGTCAGCCAGCTGGTCTGGAAGCTCAGTTCACGAACCCAAACCGCAACACCATAGAAGCCTCAGGACAGCAGTCAGCCAGCTGGTTCTGAAGCTCAGTTCCACTACCCAAGACCAAAACACCATAGAAGCCTCAGGACAGCAGTCAGCCAGGCTGGTATCTGAGGACTTCAAGTTCACGTAACCCAACCAACCCCATAGAAGCCTCAGACAGCAGTCAGCCAGCTGGTTCTGAGGCTCAGTTCACAAACCCAACCCAACCCCATTAGAGCCTCACGGACAGCACGCAGTCCGCTGGTTCTGAGGGCTCATCACAACCCAAACCAACCCCCATAGAGCCTCAGGACAGCACTGTCAGCCAGGCTGGTTCTGAGGCTCAGTTCACAAAACCCAAACCAACCCCATAAGAGCCAGCGACAGCCACGTCACCAGCTGGTTCTGAGCCTCAGTTCACGAAACCCAAACAAACAACCGATAGGAGCCTCAGGACAAGCCACTCAGAACATCTGGGCCCAACCAAATTATGACCAAGCAAAAATTAATTTATAGCACACCTATTGGAAAGACACCACAAAAAATCTTAGTAAACGTTCAATCTATTTGTCTCTTAAACAGGACACGTACTGGATGGCAGACTATTCTGACCACTGTGACTGATAAGAAAACTGAGGCGAAAAACATGACTAGTACAGACCTGGCCAGCGCTAGGACTCGCCAACAAACCTGGCTTCAAATTCTAGAGACGGTCGTCACAGACAAAACCGGCTGTTCCATAGAAGGACCAGTCTGCCTATAGAGACCGGTCGTCACAGACAAACCTGGCTGCCCAGAGAGGACAGTACTGGCTATAGAGACCGGTCGTCACAGACAAACCTGGGCTGCCCAGAAGAGGACAGTCTGGCTACAAGAGGGACCGGTCTCAACAGACAAACCTGGTGCCCAGAGAGGACAGTCGGGCTACAGAGACGGTCGTTCACAGACAAAACCTGGCTGCCCAGAATAGAGGACAGTCTGCTACAGAGACCGGTCGTTCACAGACAACCTGGCTGCCCAGAGAGACAGTCTGGCTATAGAGGACCGTCTCACAGACAAACCTGGCTGCCCAGAAGAGGACCAGGCTGGTTGCTCACCTGCCTCCAGGGAGACGGTAAGACAGAGCTGCCGCATTTCTATTACACTGTGACAAATACTTCAGACCTAAGAGAATTAGTTCTTCCCAAAATTTATAATTCAATACAAACATTTCCAAAACTATAAAAGATGAAGAAAAATCTAATATTTTATTGGCGTGAAAAAGCCAAAATGTGGCAGTTTAACAAGCAAAATATGGTGTCCTCCTGCCACACCTGAGGGACAGACAGTAAAAGTGCAAAGTTAATGTTGATAATATTTCCACTCTTGTTTTGTTTGTTTTCAATACCATTTCATGTGTGTCTTCTCAGTCATGTTGACACTGGTCTACTACCAGGTCATGTCTGTCTTCTCAGTCATGTTCACACTGGTCTACTACCAGGTCATGTGTCTTCTCATCATGTTGACACTGGTCTACTACCAGGTCATGTGTCTTCTCAAGTCATGTTGACACTGGTCTACTACCAGGTCATGTGGTCTTCTCAGTCATGTTGACACTGGTCTACTACCAGGTCATGTGTCTCTCAGTCATCGTCACGACTGGTGGCCTACCAGGTCATGTGTCTTCTACAGTCATTTTGACCACTGGTCTACTACCAGGTCATGTGTCTTCAGTCATGTTCACATCGATCTACTACCAGGTCATGTGTCTTCTCGTATGGTGACACTGGTTTCCTACTTTAACCAGGGGTTTCCCATGTGTGTGTCTTCTCAGTTCTGTTTCACACTGCGTCTATCTACCAGGTCCATGTGTCTTTCTCAGTCATGTTGACACTGCGTCCTACTACCAGGTTCATGTTGTCTTCTCAGTCTGTTGACCACTGGTCTACTACCAGGTCATGTGTCTTCTCAGTCATGTTGACACTGGTTCTATCACCAGGGGCCTGTTGCACAAAAGTACGAATAAAAGACATCCGGGTATAATGACTCAGCTGAGCTCAATGGACAAAAACTGTTGCGTCCAGGCTTAATGTGGTTGCAACAAAGACCAAGCCAGGATGAGCAGACACGGATTCATTAAAGCCAGGTGAAACCAACTCCTGGATAGGTGCCGCTCACGGCTCACTCAATAGACCCCGCCACGATCACAGATAACTGATTACCATTGGCAACTAGAGCCGCGTACTTTTCCCCGTCGGAAGCACAAATCCCTCTGGAGGCATACGAGGAGGTAATAATATATAATTAAGAGAAAGGCAACACCGCCACAGTGATAAAGCAAAGAGAAAAAGCGTGCAAAGTATTGCAGACGCCTGAATGCGTTAAGTAGCAACAAATTACAACACTCCACCGCTCGCTTGAAACATCACAAATTACAATTCAAATATTTTTAAATTTCACATCTCCAAAAATGCAGTTGTACTTATATTATGACGGTTAAATTTTTAATTGAAATGAACTGCAGATAGTGAGTGAAATTGTGTAAAGTAACTCCATCACCACTGTATAAAGCTAATGATACAGATTTTTTTGATATTTTACTGAACACACAGACAAAAATACCAAGTATTTTTGCAGTGTGACTCCATTAAATGTGTGTGTGGTGTGTGGTGTGGGTGTGTGTGTGTGTGTAGCATTAAACATCGGCGCCAAACGGACATGGCAGCAGGTCAAAAATCAAATACAAGAAACATATTGCAAGAATGGTACATGGTCCCTGACTAATATTTAACAAGCGAGCAGAAGCAGTAGTATTGTACCCAGAAGGTGCTGCTCACACATGTCTGTACTGTTTTACAGTGAAAAAGAAATACCACCAGACAAGGCACGGGTAAGATTGTTTTATATACAGACTTTGAATGTGTATGTGATCAGTTTTGGTAAGTAAGTATGCTGTGATTCTGTGCTTCCATCTTGTAGAGTCAGCTGTGACTTCAAGTTTGAAAGGAAGCTGATGTTTTACCTGCTTTGTTTTTGTCCTTATTCAATAAAGGAACATAATGTTACACATTGTGTTTTTATATTCATATGGAATGTGTAATTTGTTTATATGACAGAGTACTAGGGCCACACTGAAAGAAAAAGATAAAGTCATAAATTTATGAGGCTGTTCTTTCTGCAGAAAAGCTACATATTGTTTTTACAGTTTTGATACTTATGACAATGTGATACTTAATATTCTGTTTGTGTTTTTTTTGTTTATGAAACCATAACTGAAGTACAATTTCACGAAATGCCCACATCTGTCATTTTAACACTGTCCTCCTTTAAAACAACTGGTTACTAATATTATGACTTGTGTTTTTTTCCCCTCTGTGGCCCTAATATTCTATCATTTATATTATAGCCTTATAGTCTATGGGAAACTGTAAATTATCTAATGATAGCAACATCATCTAAAAATCATTTTTTATCCAAAATCATTGAAATTAATGATCACCAAACGTTTAAATAATAACAGTGGGTCTAGTTATATGTGATAACAATGTATAGTGAGCAGTGAAATAACTATTGGTTTCCATTTGTGGTGACTGCTGACTGACATTAGGGATGAGATTAAATAGATCCTGGAATTTAGCCTGGTCTGGAGCAGGCTTAGCTCCACAGAATTAAATCTCCATGGTAATTTATACCATAACATATCCTCCGCCCCCTATCCATCTTTAGTGCAACCGGATTACGGATCAATTGAGCCAGGATCACCAAGATATCCTGGCTTAATCCCTTATTCCTAGTTTTGCGTGCAACAGGCCCCAGGTCATGTGTCTTCTCAGTCATGTTGACACTGGTCTACTACAGGGGCCTGTTGCCACAAAAGTAGAATTAAGACATCCGGCGATAAATGACTCAGCTGAGCTCAATGAAGCCAAAACATGTGCGTCCAGGCTGTAATTCGGTTGCACAAAGACGCAGCCAGGATTGAGCAGACACGGATTCATTAAGCCAGGTGAAACCAATCCTGGATAGGTGCGCGCGCCACGGCTCCACTCAAATAGACCCGCCACAGATCCACAGATTAACTGATTTACCATGGCAACTAGAGCCGCGTACTTTTCCCTGTCGGAAGCACAAATCCTCATGGAGGCATACGAGGAGGTAAAGATATAATAAGAAGAAGGCAACACCGCCACAGTGATAAAGCAAAGAGAAAAAGCGTGGCAAAGTATTGCAGACCGCCTGAATGCGTAAGTAGTGCACATTACACACTCACACGCTCCGCTGAAACATACACAATTACCAATTCAAAATATTTAATTCACATCTCCAAAAATGCGCAGTTGTACTGTATTATGAAACGGTTTAAATTTTTAATTGAAATGCACTGCAGATATGGGTGAAATTGTGTAAAGTAACTCCATCACACTGTATAACTATGATACATTTTTTTTGATATTTTTACTGAAAACAAGACAAAAATACCAAGTAATTTTTGCAGTGTGACTCCATTAAATGTGTGTTGTGTGTGTGTGTGTGTGTGTTGTGTGTGTAGATTAAACATGAACGGGCCAAAACGGACATGGCAGCAGCGTCAAAAATCAAATACAAGAACATTCTGCAGAATGGTATGGTCCCTGACTAATATTTAAAAGCACAAGCATATATTGTACCCAGAAGGTGCCTGCTCACACATTGTCTGTACTGTTTTTAGCAGTGAAAAGGAATACCCACAGACAAGGCACGGGTGGTGGGTCACCAAAGGCTGACCTTACCCCAGCAGAGGACATGGCCTTGGAGCAAAATAAAGGCAGGCCCGTCTTAGAGGGGATCCCTGGGGGGGAAAGAGACAGCATAGGTTCCTCCCAAGATGCCACCCGCTTTCATTCACAGGTATGTCCTTCCATCTCTACATGGGATACAACCCACATTCATATTGAATCAATTTGGACTGTTCTGACTTTGGTTTACCTATTGCCTTGCAGTGTCTGGCAGCACTGTGTTCCTGTTAGCGGACACCAAGCACAAAGCACCAGACGATGCTGATCCAGTGAGTACTCCATCAAAGGCATACTGTAGGCCTGGCATGTCTTGTCTACTAGCTTCAATATGAATCCGATTAAATGTGATAGGGTGAAGGCCCCAGTGCAGCAGCAACAGCACATGATGGAGACGATGATGAGGAGGAGACCATCTCTCTGGATCCAGAAGGCATGAGGTTATCATGTTAAGACTGTGAAAGTACTATTTACTCTACAATGGTGAGGAGTCCTCATCAAAATAAAAAATCTAATTTCTTTTACAGGACCCAGATGCTATACAGTGGGAAAAACCAGCCTGGCAACATAGTGCGTACTTAATATAAAACAGACACTTAATCAGTCCTCCCTATATATTTTCCTATCTCTCTAATTATTGTGTTCACAGAGCTCACAAGCTATCAGAAAGTTGTTATGCAGACGGCACCTCCGGCGGCCAAATAGAACTGGCAGACATAAACATTCAGTACAAGAAGAAAAGATGGAAAATCTTGCACTGGAGTCCGAAATAAAAAAGAGGACGAATTAGGAAACTGGACTTGAAATAAAAAAACTTGAAGAGGTGATAGATATGCCTTCAATGTACACTGTATGCTAACTGTAACACAAATTATTATTAATCATTATTTTTCTTTCCTCCCCCAGCTCAAGAAGATGACACAGCTCAAAATAAAAATTAGGTATATCTCGTAAAGTCAAGTGAGCCATGACATATGAGCTCTTATTGTGAGCACCACTATATCGTCTCATCTCTATTTTTTTTTATTTTTCCCAGCAATCAGTACAACCAAGTCATCGTTATAAGGCATCTCCCTCTTTTGCCCACCCCCCCGCACCAGGTGTGGGCCACTAGCCTATATGTGAAGGCCGCAAAATTGTGTGTTCCTTTCTGCTCTGACAATGGCTGCCCATTCGTCTGATAGTGGTGGATGAAGAAGCACTTGTGCTGAGGAGAGCCTTCAGGCGAGAAAGGGTCTTCAGGGACCGGTTGGACCCACTGGCCTTCCCTGATGACCACTATAATATAAATATCTAGTTTTCTCAGATGGCATCAGGTATTATGTCTATTCAGACTACTGTTCCCAGGATTAAGCACCGCACTGCACGGAGCCATGCACTGAGTGTGGAGCAAATGGTTTGTGTGGCCTTGCGCTTTTTTGCTAGTGGAGCCTTCCTGTACTCAGTGGGGGATGCAAACAGCTGAACAAGGCCACAATTTGCCGCACAATAAGGAGTGTGTGTCTGGCTATCAAAGCATTAGCAGATGTCTCATCTCCTTCCGCTGGCCACAGAAACTCCTTGTGACATCAAAGAGGAGTTCTATAGGATTGCAGGTAAGAGGATCTACAAATTACAGGACAACTGTTACACATAGTAGGATACTCATTACTTTTTGTGACAGGTTTCCCCAATGTCATTGGTTGCAGTGGACTGCACCACACATAAGGATAAAAGCCCCCTCAGGTGCCCATGAGGCCGATTTTGTGAATAGGAAATCCTTTCACAGCATATAATGTTCAGGTGAACATAACTTTTTGATATTCCATTGACGAACACTCTGCATTGTCCAGTGATGTGATTGATTGGTGTAATATTCTCTCCTAATTATGATTTCAGATTCTCTTAATGCTGACTGTGTGATCAGCAATGTTGTGGCAGAAATCTGGCCTGGCTCAGTCCATGACTGCTCAGAATCTTCGGGCCTCTGAAATCTATCAGTGCCTATCACAAGGTAAGCCACACAACCCTCTATTTATAAACCATCATGGCTGTGTCAAGAAATCATCACTGTGTTTATGAGGTAGTAATGATGAGATTTTGTGTTGAACAGGTGAATTCTCTTGGTGTGTTGCTGGGAGACAGGGGTATGGCTGCCAGCCTTTTCTCCTGACACCTTTCACACAGACCCCAGGAAGCACAGCAGGCTACAACCATGCCCATGCCAGGACCAGGGCCAGAGTTGAAATGACCTTTGGCCTCCTGAAGGCACGCTTTCACTGCCTTCACAAATTAAGGGTCAGCCCTGTTAGGGCATGTGATATTACTGTGGCTTGTGCTGTCCTCCACAATGTGGCCTGCCTGAGGAAGGAGAGGGCCCCAGAGTGCCACCAGCCAGGACTGGGACAATCTGGCAATCTTCCTGATGACGACAGTGGTCGGCTGCTGAGGGACCAATATGTGTTGAATTATTTTAGTTAGTATGTGTGCTTTTCAATTTTGGTTAAATATGTCCTGCGGTGGCAGAGGAATGTTGGGTTTTTTTTTGGGTTCTTTTTTTGACGAATTTGGCCTCTTATGGATGTTTGTGCGGTATACTGTGTGTAATACAAGGCTGCAGGAGGCTACTGCATCCATTCATTTGTCTGTTCAGTTGATTGTATGGATTTGTCCTGCATTTATTTTAGTGTGCAGACATGGCAGGGTGTGTTATATACAGACCTTTGAATGTGTATGTTAATCATTTTGTATAATATGCTTGGTTCTGTGCTTTCCATCTTGTAGAGTCACTGTGACTTCAGTTTCGAAAGGAGCTGATGGTTTACCTGCTTTGTTTTGTCCTTATTCATAAAGGAACATAATGTTACACATTGTGTTTTTATATTCATATGGAATGTGTATTGTTTATATGACAGAGTACTAGGGCCACACTGAAGAAAAAGGATAAAGTCATAAATTTATGAGGCTGGTTCTTTCTGCAGAAAAGCTACATATTGTTTTTTTACAGTTTTGATACTGTATGACATGTGATACTTAATATTCTGGCACATCAGCATGTCTTTGTTTATGAAACCATACTGAAGTACAATTTCACGAAAATGCCCCACATCTGTCATTTTAACACACTGTCCTCCTTTAAAAACAACTGGGTTACAATATTATGACTTGTGTTTTTTTCCCCTCTGTGGCCCTAATATTCTATCATTATATATATGCCTTATAGTCTATGGGAAACTGTAAATTATCAATGATAGCAACATCATCTAAAAATCATTTTTATCCAAAATCATTGAAATTAATGATCACAAACGTTTAAAATAATAACAGGGTCTAGTTATATGTGATAACAATGTATAGTGAGCAGTAAATTAACTATTGGTTTCCATTGTGGTGGACTGCTGACTGACATTAGGGATGAGATTAAATAGATCCTGGAATTTAGCCTGGTCTGGAGCGGCTAGCTCCAACAGAATAAATCTCCATGGTAATTTATACCATAACATATCCTCCTGCCCCTATCCATCTTTAGTGCAACCGGATTACGGATCAATTGAGCCAGGATCACCAAGATATCCTGGCTTAATCCCTTATCCTAGTTTTTGGCAAACAGGCCCCTGGTCATTGTTGGTCGGTTCTCAGTCATGTTTGACACTGGTCTACTACCAGGTCATGTGTCTTCTCAGTCATGTTGACACTGGTCTACTACCAGGTCATGTGTCTTCTCAGTCATGTTGACACTGGTCTACTACTGTTGCTTTAATGTATTGTTGGTCTGATTAATATTGTTGTTGTAGTTGTTGTTAATGGTAATCCCATGTCCACTACTACTATTATTATTGCTGTTGGTCCCACCATTTCTGTTATATGTATACTTTGAAAATGTAGGTAATTGAACATTCCATGTCAATAAAGTCTACAGAATTTAATTGAAATTGAATTGAGAGAGAGAGAACTAAAAAAAAAATGGGACAAACATCAAATTGAGAGACTGACTGCAGAATTCTGCAAAACTATCCTCTGTGTACAACGTAAAACACCAAATAATGTATGCAGAGCAGAATTCGGCAGATACCCGCTAATTATCAAAATCCAGAAAAGAGCCGTTAAATTCTACAGTGAGGGGAAAAGTATTTGATCCCCTGCTGATTTTTCACGTTTGCCCACTGACAAAGAAATAATCAGTCTATCATTTTAAATGTAGGTTTATTTGAACAGTGAGAGACAGAATAACAACAAAAAATCCAGAAAACGCATGTCAAAAATGTTATAAATTGATTTGCAAGAGAGTATTCATTGCGGAAACAGTTTACCAAACAGAAGCAAACAGAGAAAAACGTGAGTGTCTATTGGACAAATTCAGCTAGGTTCCGCCCCATTTCGTTCTGTTTGCTTCCGTTTGCTACAGAATCGGCGTAATGAATACACCCCAGATCTAGCCTATTTCTTAGCGAAGTGAGTAATTCATAGTAACGTTACACGTTAGTCTAGACTTGCAAGCAAGCAGATGTGTGATATTTACGAGGTCTTGTATATCACGTCACAAGATCTAGCTAACCTTACATTAGCCAACGTTAACCTAGATTATGTGTTGATTATAAATGTCTACATTAAGGGGGTTAACAGCGTTGTGATTATTTAAAACACTAAAAATAAAATTCATATGATTAACGTTACTAGCTATGCAGCTATCAAGCAAACGTGTGGAGAAAGGCTGAATCCAAGACGCATTTTATGTTGTCACACACCCTGTCCAAGTAGAAAATCTAGCTAGCTATTTAGCTCGGTGATACTGAGATAATATCACAAATCTACCTGGATATTTTCAGGTTACACACAACGACACAATGGAACTGCTAGAGCTAACGTTAGCTAGCTAGCATTTAGCTTACGACCACGTTATGCATGCTGTCAATTCACCTGATTGTAACATAGCTGACGTTAATTGGTAGCTAACTAGCAAATAACACAGGCCGTTGTAAGCAGTAGCTAACAATATAAGCGTTACCTGAGGTGTACTCCAGCCATATCTCCTGTTGTTATTGTAGCTAACTAGCTATCCGGCTCCGCTAAACACCGGCCCCACACTAAACTGATGCATTCTCGATTTAGAAACTGACAGCTGCGCTGCCAACGTAAGAATTCCACTTATATTCGTAGTTTACCGTAAGACAGCCTCACAGAAAAAGCGTAAAAAGGTGCTTGAACGATTTATTTAAAATGTATTTAACCTTATTTAACTTGGCAAGTCAGTTAAGAACACATTCTTATTTACAATGACATCATACCAAAAGGCCTCCTGATATAGGACAAAACACACTTCACGACAGAGAGGACACTACATAAAGAAAGACCTAAGACAACAACATAGCATGGTAGCAACACCACATGACAACACAGCATGGTAGCAACACAACATGACAACACAGCATGGTAGCAACACCACATGACAACACACAGCATGGTAGCAACACCACATGACAACACAGCATGGTAGCAACACATGACAACACAGGGCATGTAGGCAACACACCACATTGACAACACAGCATGTAGCAACACATGACAAACACAGCATGACACAAACATGGTAACAACACAGCATGGTAGCAACACCACATGACAACACAGCATGGTAGCAACACATGACAACACAGCATGGTAGCAACACAACATGACCAACACAGGGCATAGGTGCAAACACACATGACAACACAGCATGGTAGCAACACCACAGAACAACACAGCATGGTGAGCAAACCACATGACAACACAGCATGGTAGCAACACCACATGACAACAACGACATGGTAGCAACACATGACAACACAGCATGACAACAACATGATAGCAACACAACATAAACAACACAGCATGGTAGCACACACATAACAACACAACATGGTAGCATCACCACATACAAACAACATGAAGCAACATTATTGTGTCAGACATCAGCACAAAGGGCAAGAAGGTAGAGACAACAATACATGATGTGAAGCAGCCACAAATATTTATGCCAATAAATACAATTTATTTGTCTATTCAGGTTTAAAGCTGTCTCCACAAGGGGGAGCTCTTCCTCAGGTTTTAAAATTGGTTTGGTTTCCAACAGCGTCGACTGCTGGTCCAATAAAACCAAAGAATATGGAGTTCTTTGTTTGTCTGAAAAAGAAAAAGATATAGAAAAAGGAATATACTCTGGAGACAGACATACGGATGGATGGACAGACAGATGGACGGATGAATGGACAGACAGACAGACAGACAGACAGGTGATTTACCTGGAACTCTTGGATAAAGGAAAACAGACTGGCTGTACAGAACACAGTCTTCTGTGAATGATTGATCAAGTTGCTGTGGTAATACCTGCTTACTCAACCATTTCTTTGATGCCATTTTACTGACAGAATGATAACTATGACCAAATCCAACAGCAGTCTTTCAACACAAGTCCCCAAAAAACATGTTTCCTCCTTTTATACAGAAAGAGCATGAACCAACTCTACCTGGGCAGTCCTGGGGTGTATTCATTAGTGCACACTGTATAAAATCATAACAAAACACTTCCCAACTGAAAACCTTTTGCAACAAAAACAAGAGTTTCTTATTAGGCAAATGTAGGTCATGTAGGTCTCTCCCTGTTTGGTCCCGTTTGGTTCCATTTGGTTCCGTTTGGTCCCATTTGCTTCCGTTTGGTCCCGTTTGCTTCCGTTTGGCCCCATTTGGTCCCGTTTGCTTCCGTTTGGTCCCATTTGGCCCCGTTTGGTCCCGTTTGCTTCCGTTTGGTCCTGTTTGCTTCCGTTTGGCCCCGTTTGCTTCCGTTTGGTCCCATTTGCTTCCGTTTGGTCCCGTTTGGTCCCGTTTGCTTCCGTTTGGTCCCATTTGGTCCCGTTTGGTCCTGTTTGCTTCCGTTTGGCAGTGGTGGAAAAAGTACTCAATTGTCATACTTGAGTAAAAGTAAAGATACATCAACAGAAAATGACTCCAGTAAAAGTCAACCAGTAAAATACTACTTGAGTAAAAGTCTAAAAGTATCTGGTTTTAAATTTACTTAATAGTAAAGTGGTAGAAAACGGTACTCAATCGTCATACTTGAGTAAAAGTACAAAGTAATAGTAAATGCTATACATCAAATTCCTGATATTGAGCAAACCAGACGGCACTATTTCCGTATTCTTTTTTAATTACGGAGAGACATGGGCCCACTCCAACAATCAGACGTCATTTACAAACACAGTATTTGGTGTTTCGTGAGTCCGCCAGATCAGAGGCAGTAGGGATGACAAAGTGTTATATTGATAGGTGCCATAATTCTGTCCTCCTTGAGCGTTCTAAATGTAACGAGTACTTTTGAGTCTCAGGGGAAATGTAAGGAATAAAAAGTACATTATTTTCTTTACGAATGTAGTGGAGTAAAAGTAAAAGTTGTCAAAAATATAAATAGTCAAGTAAAGTACAGATACCCCCCAAAAAACTACTTAAGTGGTACTTAAAAAGTATTTTACTTAAGTAGTACTTAAAAAGTATTTTACTTAAGTCCTATCAACCACTGCTGTTGGGTCCTGTTTGGTCCAGTTTGGTCCCGTTTGCTTCTGTTTGGTTCCTAGTGAATACACAACAGGCTCAGGCTGAATGTCCTCCGTCGATCACGCAGTCCAAAGTGTGTGTTTGATTTTTAATCTCCAGCGTTGACATTTAGTGGGTGGAGGTATGATGGCCCCATCCAGGTAAACACCATGATCAAACAAACCTGTTCTGTCAACCGGGTGACTACTCGGCTATCGGGAAATTATAACGATTGTCTTAAATCAATTTGGAAGGGTAGAGAATCGCACGTACAGTACAAGTCAAAAGTTTGGACTCATTCCAGGGTTTTTTCTTTATTTGTACTATTTTCTACAATGTAGACATCAAAACTATGATTTTTTAAATAGTTTTTAACTAGGCAAGTCAGTTAAGAACACATTCTTATTTACAATGACGGCCTAGGAACAGTGGGTTAACTGCCTTGTTCAGGGGCAGAATGACAGATTTTTTTACCTTGTCAGCTCAGGGATTCAATCTAGCAACCTTTCGGTTACTGGTCCAACGCTCTAACCACTAGGCTACCTGCCTAACACATATGGAATCATGTAGGAACCAAAAAAGTGTTAAACTCATCAAACTATATTTTATATTCGAGATTCTTTAAAGTAGCCACCCTTTGCCTTGATGACAGCTTTGCACACTTGGCATTCTCTCAACTCCAGATTAGAGCCCATAGGGTGACATTCTGAAGTTCTGCTCCAGATTAGAGCCCATAGGGTGACATTCTGAAGTTCTGCCTTCCAGATTTAGAGCCAATAGGTGACATTCTTGAGTTCTGCTCAGCATTAGAGCCCATTAGGGTTGGAACTTCTGAGTATGTACTCTGTCCAGATCTAGAGGCCCAATATAGACCGGTGCGACATTCTGAAGTTTCTGCTCCGGATGAAGAGCCCATTACGCGTTGTGACTTCTCTGAATGTTCTGCCTCCCAGATATAGAGCCATAGAGGTTTGACATTCTGAAAGTTCGCTCGCAGATAAGCCCTATAGGGTGGACATTCTGATTGTTTCTGCTCCAGATTTGAGAAGCCCATAGGGTGGACATTCTGATGTTCTGCTCCAGATTAGAAGTTCCATGCGGTGACAATTCTGATGTTCTGCTCCAGATTAGAGCCCTAGAGTGGACATTCTGATGTTCTGCTCAGATTAGAGCCATAGGGTGACATTCTGAAGTTCTGCTCCAGATATAGAGCCATAGGGTGACAATTCTGATGTTCTGCTCAAATTAGAGGCCATAGGGTGGACCTATTTCTGAAGTTCTGCTCCAGAGTTACGAGGGACCCAATGGGTGAACATTCTGAGTTCTGCTCCAAGATTAGAGCACATGGGTGACATTCTGATGTTCTTGCTCCGATTAGAGGGCCATAGGGTGGTGACATTCTTGAAGTTTCTCTCAGATTAGAGCACGCGTGGACATTCTGATGTTCTGTTTCCAAGATTTGAGCCCATAAGTGACATTTCTGGAAGTTCTGCTCCAGATTAGAGCCCATCAGGGTGACATTCTGAAGTCTCTTCCAGATTAGAGCCCAATAAAGTGACATTCTGAATCTTGCTCCAGATTAGAGCCATAATGGTGACATTCTGAAGTTCTGCCTCCAGCCATTAGAAGCCCATAGAAGTGACCATTCTGAATGTTCTGCTCCAGATTAGAGCCCATAAGTGGACATTCTGAAGTTCTGCTCCAGATTAGAGCCCATAAGTGACATTCTGAGTTCTGCTCCAGATTAGAGCCCATAAAGTGACATTCTTGAAGTTCTGCCTCAGATTAGAGGCCATAGGGGTGACATTCTGATGTTCTGCTCCACGATTAGAGTCCATAGGGACATTCTTAAGTTCTTGCTCCAATTTTAGAGGCCATAAAGTGAACATTCTGTGGTCTGCTCCAGATTAGAGCCCATGAGGTGAACTTTGAAGTTTCTGCTCCAGATAGAGCCATAAAGTGACATTCTGATGTTCTGCTCCAGTTTAGAGCACATAGGGTGACATTTCTGAAGTTCTGCTCCAGATATTAGAGCCCAATAGGGTGGACCATTCTGAAGTTCTGCTCCAGATTAGAGCCTAAAGGTTGACATCTGAGTTTCTGCTCCAGATTAGAGCCCAAGGGTGGACATTCTAACAGTTCTTATCAGACTTTATGATTTGCCCATAAAAGTGACATTCTGAGTCTGCTCCAGATTAAGAGCCACAAGTGACTTCTGAAGTTCTGCTCCACGTATAGGCCATAAAAGTTGACATCTCTGAAGTTTGCTCTCCAGATTAGAGCCCAATAGTGACATTCTGAAGTTCTGCTCCAGATTAGAGCCCATTAAAGTGACAATTCTTGAGTTGCTCCAGATTAGGGCCCATAAAGTGACATCTGAAGTTCTGCTCCAAGTTGAGCCCATAAAAGTGACATTCTGAAGTGCTCCAGATTAGAGCCCATAAAGTGACATTCTGACATTCTAAGTTCTTCTCCAGAATTAGAGCCCATACGTGACATTCTGAAGTTCTGTCCAGATTAGAGCCCATGGGTGACATTCTGATTTCTGCTTCAGATTAGAGCCCATAGAGTGACATTCTGAGTTTGCTCCAGATTAGGGCCCATATAGAGGTGCACTCTGAAAGTTCTGCTCCAATTAGAGGCCATAGTGGGACATTCTGAAGTTCTGACTCCAGATTCAGCACAGCAGGTGACATTTAAAGTTCTCCAGATTAGAGGTCCATAAGTGGACATTCTGAAGTTCTGCTCCAGATTAGAGCCCATAAAGTGACATTGCTGATGTTCTGCTTCCAGATTTTAGAGCCCATCAAAGTGTACATTCTTGAAGTTCTGTCCCGAATTAAGGCCATGGAGGTGACATTCTAAGTTCTTGCTCCAGATTAGAGCCCCATGGGAATGACATTGTGAAGTTCTGCTCCAGATTAGAGCCCATATGGGTGTGACCATTCTTCGAGTTCTCATCCAGATTAGAGCCATAGGAGTGACCTTCTGAAGTTCTACTCCAGATTAGAGCCCATCGGGTGACATTCTAAAGTTCTACTCCAATTTAGGCCCTTACATAGGGGTGACTGATATGCGGGCCACATATTATAGGTTTAAGGTCAGGTTTACATTCAACGTCATGTGGTTAGTTCAAGTAAGAATTGAGGGGGGCGTACACTCCTACCAGTGGTTAGGGGAACTTGAATCGAGAGTGTGTGCATGTGTGTGTGAGAGAGAGAGAGAGACAGAGAGAAGAGAGAGAGAGAGAGAGGAGAGAAGGAGGAGAGGGAACGAGAAGAGAGAGGAGACAGAGGAGCAGGGAGAGGGAAGGAGAAGAGAGAGAGAGAGAGAGAGGAGAGAGAAAGAGCAAGAGAGAAAGGAGAAAAGAGGGAGAGAGAGAGAGAGAGATCGAGAGAGAGAGAGAGAGAGGAGAGAGAGAGAGAGAGAGAGAGAGAGAGAGAGAGAGTAGAGAGAGAGAGAGAAGAGAGCAAGAGAGAGAGAGAGAAAGAGAGAGAGAGAGGGAGGTGCTTCAAACGTGGGCATGGTAATACGTTTGTGTCCTCCACTGAATCTTTTGATTTTCAAAGGCAGAACTTTATTGAGCACCATCTAACGCGAACATGAAGTGGCTACTGCTACTCTGCCTGTGTGTCTATGCTGTCCGTTGTCAAGACGACTACGACGAATATGACACGGTAATGTATATAGATGGCGATAGGAGGCTTTAAGCACAAGTTGAACTATACAGTACACAAAAATTACGAGTCAGTATTTTTGAACTTGAATATGTTAACACTATATATTTGTTAATATTACTGAATCTTTTTGTTGTCTTAATCTTATTGCTTAAATCTCTCTCTCTCTTCTCTCTCTCTCTCTCTCTCTCTCTCTCTCTCTCTCTTCTTTCTCTCTTCTCTTCTCTCTCTCTCTATATCTATATATATATGTAAATGTACATTTACGTTCAAAGTTTTGGGGTCACTTAGATATGTCCTTGTTTCTGTCCATTAAAATAACATAAAATTGATCAGAAATACAGTGTAGACATTGTTAATGTTGTAAATGACTATTCCAATCAAGATGCTGGCCTTCTAGGCAGAGGTTCCTCTGTCAGTGGTCTGTGTTCTTTTGCATCTTAATCTTTATTTTTATTGGCCAGCCTGAGAATGGCTTTCTCTTTGCAACTCTGCCTAGAATAACAGCATCCCGGAGTCGCCTCTTCACTGTTGAGTTTAGACTGGTGTTTTGCGGGTACTATTTAATGAAGTTGCCAGTTGAGGACTTGTGAGGCGTCTGTTTTCAAACTATACACTCTAATGTACTTGTCCTCTTGCTCATTGTGCCGGGCCTCCACTCCTCTTTCTATTCTGGTTAGCGCCAGTTTGCTCTGTTCTGTGAAGGGAGTAGTACACAGCGTTGTACGAGAACTTTTTTTTTTGGCACATTTCTCGCATGGAATAGCCTTCATTTCTCAAACAAGAATAGACTGATGAGTTTCAAGAAGAATCATATTTTGTTTCTGGCCATATTGAGCGCTGTAATCGACACCACAATGCTGATGCTCCAGATACTCACTAGTCTAAAGAAGGACAGTTTTATTGTCTTTACTCAGGGAAACAGTTTTCAGCTGTGCTAACATAATTGCAAAAGGGTTTTCTAATGATCAATTAGCATTTTAAAATGATAAACTTGGATTAGCTAACACAACGTGCCATTGGAACACAGGAGTGATGGTTGCTGATAATGGGCCTCTGTACGCCTATGTAGATATTCCATAAAAAAATCTGCCGTTTCCAGCCACAATAGTAATTTACAACATTAACAATGTCTATATATTTTTTTTTTACATTTACATTTTTTAAATATTATTACTACCGTAAAGGTCAAATGCAGCTGTTTTTATCTCAATATCAAATCATTTCTGGTAACAATTAAATACCTTACTGTGATTGTTTTCAATTAAAATGGTCAGAAATAAACAAGAATAGCTTCTTAGCAAAGAGCAATTTCTCAAGAAAGAATTTTCCTAGAACTGTCTGGGAGTGGTCTGGGYGGGGAGGGGAAAACAGAAAACTAGCTGTTATTGGCAGAGAGGCTTGGGACTCTCTTTCTTATTGGTCTATTAACTAATTTACCCCCTGGTGATGTCATCAGGCAGGTCAAAACTCCATCCTGCAAAAAAAAAAGCTGAAATTTCAGGTGGTCTTTTCAAACAGCTTTTACACTAAAAGGACATTATCATMATTTCACAGTATTATTCCAGCCTCATGGAGTGGATATATATAATAGGAAAATCATGTTTTTGAGTGCACTGGGCCTTTAACTCTGAAACGTTAAGTCCCTCATATGAGGGTTTTGAGCTGTTCTGTACCGGTTCTGACAAAGCGCTGTTTGAACACTGTAGGGTCCTGTGCCTTATAATACCAGAAAGATCTTCGTTTCCACTCTCTAAGTGCCAGGTTTCACACCCCAACGTTATGTCTCTCGAGGATCTCTGCCTCTGAGCGAGTGAGCCCAGCTTGAGAGAGGGCAAATGAACGGCGACAGTCTAGCTCGTCCAGCCATTGTGGTTTCGTCTCGTTGTGATATTGTCCTCCGCATTTAGAGCTCTCAACATGAAAACACACTAAATAATTTCATAGAATTGAAAGAACAGCACTTTCCCTTGCTTAAAGCTGAATTTGTAGGAGAACATTCTCTGTCAACAGTTATAGGAAATAGTTCCAATATTATTCTGTAACTAAATATGATCATATTTATTTGCCAGTTATAAGAAAAGTGAAATCTTATAGTAAGTCATTTATAATTTGATTTTTATTATATTTAGAAAGCAAGTCAGTCATTTCAAGCCCCGATTGCACCACTTTTGTAAAATAGGGGGGGGAAAAATCATAAATAATTTTTCATATTTTCATAATATTTGTGATATATATTTGAACTTGTGTCCTCAGAAGTGAGTACACCTCAGGAATGTTTAACTATTCTTACCAGAAAGGCGAGATTCAGACTATTAAATAAATATGCAACATTACCAGGCCCTCTCGTGGTTTTACTACTCTTACCAGAAAGGCGAGATTCAGACTATTAAATAAATATGCAACATTACCAGGCCCTCTCGTTGTTTTCTTACCAGAAAGGCGAGATTGTAATCTATCTGACAGTTATTGTTTATTCACGTGATAAATTATGAGGTTTGGGATTTGTCTATTTAGGTGGATATCTTCACCCGCCCCCCGCCCTCAGCTAATCATTCAACTGGTTTAAAACATACCGCAAGTCAACCTTGTCAAGGGGTTTTGGATCTCTTGTGTATTGTAATGGCTAAGACCGTATGGATTGGCAACCACTGGACGCCCGTTTGAGTCTGTCGGGGCTAAACCCTCCTCATCATTCTAGGTAAATGCAGTTTATAGATATACGGGTCTCTTTTAATGGTAAACAATTTTTATGTTTATATGGTTTTAATTAAACATTGTCCTGTATTTTAACAGCTAATGTTTGTATTGTTGTTTATCTTTTCACACGGGTGATAAGACTGATGTAAACGTGAAATCTCTTTTCATATCAACTAGAGACTGTTGCACAGTGTTCCTTGTCAGCACGATATCCTCTACAATGTTTAAATCCCAAACTCACTCTCGTCTCTCTCTTCTCTCTCTCTCTCTCTTCTCTTTCTCTCTGCTCTCTCTCTCGTCTCTCTCTCATCTCGTCTCTCTCTCTCCTCTTCTCTCTTTGCTCTCGTCTGTCTCTCTCCTCTCTCTCTCATCTCTCTCCCTCCTCTCGCTCTCTCTCTCCTTTTCTCCTTTCTCTCGCTTTCTCTCCTTTCTCTGTCTCTGTCTCTGTCTCTGTCTCTGTCTCTGTCTCTCTCTCTCTTCTGCTTCTTTCCTTCTGTCACCTCGCCGCAGCCCAAAACAGTGGTGGTAACACCCTCGCAGGCCGCAACGACCCTTGTCCCGGGGCGTGAGACCATAACGACCTCCCGGCCACGCGAACATACCCCGGTTCCATCAGCGGTGGTGCGTTACCAGGGCGGCGACGCCACGGAGTGCTCCCGCCCGAGGCACAGAGGCGAAGGAGAAGGAGGAGCAACCAGAGGCTGGGGGATAGATACAATGCCTCTGAAAGAGATGGTGAGTTGTGTTAGGTTGTATATTCTGAAACAGACGGTGAGGTGGTTAGGCATGTATTAGTTCTGAAAGCAGACGGTGAGGCTGTTAGGCAATTGTAGTACTCTGATTAGCAGACGGGTGAGGATATTAGGTTGTATATTCTGAACAGACGGTGAGGTGTTAGTTGTATATTCTGAAACAGCCGGTGAGGTGTTAGTGTTGTATTAACTCTGACCGATCGGTGAGGGTGTTAGGGTTTGTATACTCAGAACAGACGGTGAGGTAGTTAGGTTGGTATACTCTGAACAGTCTCGGTGAGGTTGTTGAGGTCGTATAGTTCTGATAAGACGGGTGAGTGTGTTATGGGGGAGGCTGTATATTTCTGAACAGAGGGTGAGGTGTTTAGGGTGTGATATTCTGAACAGAGACGGGTGAGGTGTTAGGTTGTATAACTTCTGAACAGACGGTGCGGTGTTAGGTTTGTTCTATTCTGACAAGACGGTGAGGGTGTTTAGGTTGGTATATATCTGAAAGACGGTGAGGTGTTAGGGTTGTTACTCTGAACAGACGGTGCAGGGTGGTTAGGGCTGTATACTCTGGAAACAAAGACGGTGAGGTGTTAAGGTTGTATACTCGAAACAGTACGGTGAGGTGTTAGGACTCGTTATATTCTGAAATAGACGGTAAAGAGCAGGCTGTTAGGCTGTATATTCTGAACAGCGAAGGGTGAGGTGTTACGGGAAATGTGTATATTCCTAAGAATCACCACCCGCGTGAGGGTGTTGGGCTGACTCTATTCCCTGAACTTAGGAGGGTGAGAAGTGATTAGGATTGTATATATCTTGAACAGAGGGTGAGGTGTTAGCATTGGTATTATTCATCTGACGACACGGTGATGGGGTGTTAACCCCGTTTGATATATTCTGAACAGACGGTGAAGGTGTTTTAGGTTGTGTGTGCTTTTGACTACGACTCTGACTATTGATCAAGTTAAATCCAATTCATCAACTACCTAATCAGATTATATTGATCCGCATCAATGTGCATTAATCCGCCTACTCTTTTTACATTGATTGATCAAGTCATATGTTTACTCATGATGCAGTCCTTGTGCTCTTACGGGCTGTGGAGAAACATCCTTAGCCATTAGCATCTACCATCTTCTGCAATAAGAGAATCCTATGGTCAAGCAGCAGAAACACTTCCTTAGCATCTAGCGAAGCCATTGGACAAAACCTTCTTAGCATTAGATCGTACATCGTCTGCCTATAGGAGATCCTATGGTCAAAGCAAGAAAACATTCTTAAGGCAATCTTAAAGCCTATTGGAAAAACATTCTTAGCATTAAGCAAACTACCATCTCAACCTTAGAAGGATCATTTACAGTGCACAGCGGAAAACAACTATCCTTTAGCATCTACATTATCCCAGTGTTTCCGGTGCTCCTCCGGCCTATAGGGGTGTCTGTGTTCCTACAGGCTGTGAGCTGAAGAGGCCCTATGGAAACAAGAGAAGGAACGGATAAAAGAGGAAGTAGGAGGATGCAGAAGGCGTGGAATGACTGTCCAGTGTCCTCATAACACCATCTATAAACACGGTAGACAGCGAAAGTCTCTCGCGCTTGAGAGAGAGACAAGCTTGGTCAGCAATGGTAAGATGGAGGAGACAAACACACAGTGAATATGCTTTTACGGGTTTTAAATGTAGGTGAAGAAAACCCTTCTTAGGCATCCTCCCCCCTCCTCCCTCTCCCTCCTCTCCTCCCCTCTCTCGTCCCTACTTCGTCCCCCCTCATCTTCTACGCCAGCTGCTCTCCCCCTCTCTCTGACCCTCTCTCCCCATTCCTCTCGCTCCCTCTCTCGCCCTCCTCCCTCCCTTATTGTCGCCCCTATCCTATGCCTTTCTTCTCTCCCCCTCCTCCCCCCTCCACTCCTCCCTCCCCTCCCATCATCCCCGGCCCCCTCTCATTCCCCAGCCCCCGCTCTGGTCCCCGCTCCCCTGCCCGCCGTCTCTCCGGGCCTCTCAGCCTCCCTCATCATCTCGCCTCCTCCCCCCCCTCTCTCACTCTCTGTCCGCCCCTCCCTCCTCGCGCCCTCTCTCCCCGCCCACTGCTCCTTCGCCCTTTTACTACCACCACCCTCCGTCCCGGCCGTCCCCTCCCCCACCCCATTTCCCCCATCCCCTCCGCATCCCTCCCCACTCTCTCCCCTCTCATCGCCCCTTCCCCGCAACCACACTCACTCTCCGCCCCCCCCCGCCCACCCCCCACCCCACCACCCCCCCCCACACACCCACCACCACTCCCTGTCCAATCCACACTCACCGCCCCAACCCACCTTCAGTTGTGGGCAAGCGTTCACGGAAATTCTGATCAATAGTCATCCAATTTAATGATTCTGGATGCCAACAATTAAAAACCCTGTGGATTCTGGAGGAAAAAAAACAATTTACTAATAAAAATGCCCAAATTTCAAAATTATATTAGTTTACTACCATCTGATTATGTACTTCCGATTTTAATAGTAGTGAATGATAAAGCTACCGGGGACCAGGTCACAATCAAAGGAGTTTTTCGCATAAAGGGTATACAGCACATAATGCTCATTTCAACAGTCCTGGTGGGGCTGGTCTTACAAGACGGATCGGGCAGGTTGACTGGCTTTTAGGTTGTGGGTTGAGAATCTCTAAAACATGGCGCGGATATGGTGAGAAATGAACATTCAATTATGGCACTGTGGACATCTGAGTGCGAATGTGCGCTCTCCAAGAAAGATATTATAACCCTTTACCTCGTGATGTCACAGTGCTGTAAGAAACCAGCCTAACCACGCACAGAAGAGGTGTCAACAAGTGGAGGAAAACTTAGAAGGGGCTAGAGAAAGAGGGAGGCAGTGGTGTGGCAATTCCTCTTTGGCTGCTTTCATCTCATCGTGGATTAGAAAATAGACAAATGGCAAGATTGCTAAGCCTGTTCAAGATTGACATAGGTAGATCTAAAAATGGTCGCGTGAAGATGATAATCAGGAGTAATGTGTGTTTTACTGAATTAGATTTCGCCTGTTGTTCAGTGAGTCTTGAAAACATGTCCCTGGGCGTAGAGTCGGCTTGACAGAGTCAAGGTTCCATAGCTGCAGGCGAACAGTTGAAATGGAGCAGCAGAGACCAGGAGTCGGCTGGAGAAGCAAGGAATTATCCAGGCAGCTAGCAGGCATGTTCCATCAAGTGACTGACCCTCCTAGGAGCATGAAAGAGCAGTTCAGCTAGTGCTCATCCGTATGGCGTTAGAGGGGAGTCCAATGGAAGGGTCGGAGGCCAGAAGACAGCAAGGCAGTTGTTGCCGTGGCTTTATCCACCTTCAAGTCGGGCACAGCTAATTCAATGAAAGACTTGTCGCCCTCGGTCTGGCGTCTTCCGCGTAGGCCATTATTGAGCGAATACAACAGCTGTTGCTTAGATTTAGGGGGTGTGAATAGGCGTGTAAACATGGGGAAACAAGTATTTGATCATCTGGGGATTTGCAGGTGTTTCCTACTTAAAAGCCAGTAAGTCTGTTTTATATAGGTACACTTCAACTGAGAGACGGAATTAAAAAAAATCGAAATACATTGTTAGATTGTTAAGTAATTAATTTGCATTTTTATGCAGATAAGATTGACACGCTCCTAAACTCGTCACAATCCGGTCTCACGACGATGTTTTAGTTTCTTTAGAAGCCCTGTTTCAATCATTACTGTATAAGATGTTGCACTCGTCCTTATTAAAAGATGTCAGCATCAAAACATACTCGAACCTCAAGGACAAGACAAGAGACTGTGTAAGGAATAGAGGGATAAAATAGATTAGACCTGTAAGGCTGGGCAATGGGCTACAGGAAATAGCAAGCAGTTGGTGAGAGGCAACACTGTTTGACAATTTATAGAAAATGGGAGAAGTTAAGAATGACGGTCAATCACCCGTCTGGAGGCTATCCCATGCAAGATCATCACACTCGTGGCGGCATCAATTGATCATGAGGAACGTGAAGGGGATAGCCAGAATACAGGAGGAACTGGTCACTGACTAGAGAGCTTGACCTCAGTCTCATAAGAAACAGTTAGTAGACACTACGCGTATGGATTAAATCCTGCAGGACGCAAGGTCCCCCTGCTCAAGCTAAGCGCAATGTCCAGGCCGCGTCTGAGAGTTGCCCAATGGACCATTTCTTGATGATCAGAGGAATGGGGAGAAGGTCATGTGGGTTGATGAAGACAAAATGAGCAGCTTTTTGCTTAAACTCACTCAGTGTTGGAGGATTCGAAGGTAGAGTCCAACCCAAACATCCAACGCGACTGCCTGGGGGTGGACACACACTCACACTCTTTGGGGATGCTTTTTCTGCCAGGGCAGGACGATGCACGTATGAAGCGAGAGGATGAGATGGGATGTACGGAGATCTTGACCAAACACTCCTGCCTCATAAGAGGCATTGAAGATGGGTACGTGGCTGGGATCTTCCATATGACACGACCCAAACAATATCCATACATGCCAGGGACAAGGAGTGGTGCATCCGTAGATACATCTGCCGGTGCCTGGATTGGCCTATGCGTTCCAGACCTGAACCAATACGACATACTTTGGAGGGAGCGAAAGTGTTTGCAGGACAGGCCGAAATGAAAGGTTGGCAGAAGTCTCGATATGAGGAGTGGGCCAAAATCCCTCGCAGTTGTGCTGCAAACCTGATCAAGAATTATAGGAATACGTATATGCTCTGTAATTTGCAACTAAGTTCTGTACCAAATATTAGTTATGCTTTTCGGATGTTATTCAAATATCTTATGTAATGCGACATAATGCAAAATTAATTATTAAAAATCTATACTAATGTGATTTCTGGATTTAGTAATTCCTCTTCAAGCAGTTTAAGTGTACTATGATATAAAATTACAGACTCTACATGCTTTGTAAGTAGGAAAAGCCTGCAAAATTGCAGTGTATAAATATCTGTTCCCCCCCCCATTATGTGCAGGACAAATCAGTCTTCACAACTTGAGAAGCATTTGTGGCAATATGTTGTCGGATCTAAAACTGTCACATTTTTAGATATTCATTTTATGGCCCAGACAAGGTCAGCCTGGGAGTAATAAATATAGGTGGGAACCAGTCATGTTTAATGTCACAAGTAAGTCCAGAGATCTAGCACTCAAGTCCCAAGTCAAGGTCAAGATAAGACACGGAAGTCGAGTCAGTGCTCAACAGTTCAAGCGTCAAGGTTCGAAGCAAAGCCACGGAATCCAAGTCAAGACACGTCAAGTTTCAAGTCAAGACCGAAAGTCTGCAATGTCAAGATAGCGCGACAAGTCTCATAGTCAAGAACCCGTCCAAGTCGCTAGTAAGACCAGACAAGGCTCCTAAAGTCAAGAACGTCAAGTCTCTAATGTACAAGACCCTCGACGAAGTCAAGTAAGGAACCAGTGCGAAGCTCTCAAAGTCAAAGACCGCAG
>NW_019946841.1:30971-54533 GCF_002910315.2 Salvelinus sp. IW2-2015 | reverse complement strand
AACGAGCAGGTGAGGAGGACATAGAGAGGTGAAGGAAGGAACATAGAGAGAGGGAGGAGGACATAGAGAGGTTGAGGAGGACATAGAGAGAGGTGAGGAGGACATAGAGAAGAGGTGAGGAGGACATAGAGAGAGGTGAGGAGGACATAGAGAGTGAGGAGGACATAGAGAGGTGAGCGGACATAGAGAGAGGTGAGGAGGACATAGAGAGGTGAGGAGGACATAGAGAGGTGAGGAGGACACAGAGAGTGAGGAGGACATATAGAGGTGAGGAGGAATAGAAGAGAGGTGAGGAGGATAGAGAGGTGAGGAGGACATAGAGAGGTGAAGGAAGCATAGAGAGAGGTAGGAGGACATAGAGGAAGGTGGAGGAGGACATAGAGAGGTGAGGACGACATAGAGAGAGGTGAGGACGACATAAGAGAGGTGGGAGACTAGAGAGAGGAGAGGACATAGGAGGTGAGGAGGACATAGAGAGGTAGGAGGACATAGGAGAGGAGGAGAACATAGAGATGTGACAAGGAGGACATAGAGAGGTGAGGAGGACATAGAGATGTGAGGAGACATAGAGAGGTGAGGAGGACATTAGAGATGTGAGGAGGACATAGAGAGTGAGGAGATAGATGAGTGAGGAGGACATATAGAGGTGAGGCTAAGGAGGTAGGACATAGAGAGGTGAGGAGGACTAGAAGAGGTGAGAGGACATAGAGAGGTGAGGAGGACATAGCGAGGTGAGGAAGGACATAGAGAGGTGAGGAGGGACATAGAGGAGGTGAGGAGGACATAGAGGGGGAGGGAAGGACATAGAGAGGTGAGGAGGAACATAGAGAGGTGAGGAGGCAAGAGAGGTGAGAGGACATAGAGAGGTGAGGAGGATAGAGAGAGGGGAGGAGGAAAATAGAGGTGAGGAGGACATAGAGAGGTGAGGAGGACATAGAGAGGTGAGGAGACATAGAGGTGAGGAGGACATAGAGAGGTGAGGGACTAGAGGGGTGAGGAGGACATAGAGAGGTGAGGAGGACATAAGAGAGGTGAGGAGGACATAGAGAGTAGGAGGAATAGAGAGTGAGGAGGACATAGAGAGGTGAGGAGGGCATAGAGAGGTGAGGAGGACATAGAGCGGTGAGGAGACATAAGAGGAGGTGAGGAGGACATAGAGAGAGGTGAGGAGGACATAGAGAGGTGAGGAGGACATAGAGAGGTGAGGAGGACAATAGAGAGGTGAGGAGGACATAGAAAGAGGTGAGAGGGACATAGAGAGGTGAGGAGGACATAGAGAGGTGAGGAGGACATAGAGAGGTGAGGAAGGACATAGAGAGGGTGAGGAGGACATAGAGAGGTGAGGAGGACATAAGAGAGGTTGAGGAGGACATAGAGAGGTGAGGAGGACATAGGAGAGTGAGGAGGAACATAGAGAGAGGGGAGGAGGCACATAGAGAGGTGAGGAGGGCATAGAGGAGGGAGGAGGACATATAGAGGTGAGGAGGACATAGAGAGGTGAGGAGGAATAGAGAGGCTGAGGAGGATAGAGAGGTGAGGAGGACATAGAGAGGTGAGGAGGACATAGAGAGGTGAGGAGGACATATAGAGGTGAGGAGGACATAGAGAGGTGAGGAGGACATAGAGGGTGAGAGGACATAGAGAGGTGAGGAGGACATAGAGAGGTGAGGAGGACATAGAGAGGTGAGGAGGACAATAGAGATGTGAGGAGGACATAGAGAGGTGAGGAGACATAGAGAGGTGAGGAGGAATAGAGAGGTGAGGAGGACATAGAGAGATGAGGCGAGGACATAAGAGAGTGGGGGGGGGCATAGAGGGTGAGGAGGACTAGAGAGGTGAGGAGGACATATAGAGGTGAGGAGGCATGAGAGTGAGGAGGACATAGAGAGGTGAGGATGACATAGAGAGGTGAGGAGGACATAGAGAGGTGAGGAGACATAGAGAGGTGAGGAGGACACAGAGGGGTGAAGAGGACATAGAGAGGTGAGGAGGACACATAGAGGTGAGGAGGAATGAGAGGTGAGGAGGACATAGAGAGGTGAGAAGGACATAGAGAGGTGAGGAGGACATAAGGGTGAGGAGGACATAGAGAGGTGAGGAGGACATAAGAGAGGTGAGGAGGACATAGAGAGGTGAGGAGGACATAGAGAGGTAGGAGAGGTCATAGAGAGGCTGAGAGGACAATAGAGAGGTGAGGAGGACATATAGAGGTGAGAGGCATAAGGGTGAGAGACATAGGAGTGAGAGGACATAGAGAGGTGAGGAGGAAATAGAGAGAGGTGAGGAGGCACTAGAGAGGTAGGAGGACATAGAGAGGTGAGGAGGACATAGAGAGGTGAGGAGAGGACATATAGAGTGAGAGGACATAGAGAGGTGAGGAGGACATAGAGAGAGGTGAGGAGCATAGAGAGGTAGAGGAAGGACATAGAGAGGGTGAGGAGGACATAGAGAGGTGAGGAGGACATAGAGGGTGAGGAGGACATAGAGAGTTGAGGAGGACATAGAGAGACTGAGGAGAGACATAGAGAGGTGAGGAGGACATAGAGAGAGGTGAGGAGGACATAGAGAGGTGAGGAGGACATAGAGGAGGTGAGGAGGACATAGAGAGGTCGAGGAGGACATAGAGAGGTGAGGAGGATAGAGAGGGAGGAGGACATAAGAGTGAGGAGGACATAGAGAGGGTGAGGAGAGGGACATAGAGAGGTGAGGGAGGAACTAGAGAGGTGAGGAGGACTATAGAGGTGAGGAGGACATAGAGAGAGGTGAGGAGGACATAGAGAGGCTGAGGAGGACATATAGAGAAGGTGGAGGAGGGACATAGAGAGGTGAGGAGGACATAGAGAGAGGTGAGGAGGACATAGAGAGGTAGGAGGACATAGAGAGGTGAGGAGGACATAGAGAGTGAGGAGGACATAGATAGGGGAGGAGGACATAGAGAGGTGAGGAGGACATAGAGAGGTGAGGAGGACATAGAGAGAGGGGAGGAGGACATAGAGAGGTGAGGAGGACATAGAGAGAGGTGAGGAGGAATAAGAGGTGAGGAGGACATAGAGAGGTGAGGAGGACATGAGAGAGGTGAGGAGACATAGAGAGGTGAGAGGACATATAGAGGTGAGGAGGACATAGAGAGGTGAGGACGACATAGAGAGAGGTGAGGAGGACATAGAGAGGTGAGGAGGACATAGAGAGGTGGAGGAGGACATAGAGAGGGAGGAGGACATAGAGAGGGAGGAGGACATAGAGAGGTGAGGAGGACATAGAGAGGTGAGGACGACATAGAGAGAGAAGAGGAGGGAAGAGAGCTGAGGAGGACATAGAGAGGTGAGGGGGACATAGAGAGTTGAGGAGGACATAGAGAGTGAGGAGGACATTAGAGAGGTGAGGAGGACAGATGAGAGGTGAGGAGGACATAGAGAGAGTGAGGAGGACATAGAGAGGTGAGGAAGGACAGTAGAGAGAGGGGAGGAGGACATAGAGAGGTGAGGAGGACATAGAGGAGTGAGGAGGACATAGAGAGGTAGGACGACTAGAGAGGTGAGGACGACATAGAGAGGTGAGGAGGACATAGAGAGGTGAGGAGGACAAGAGAGGTGGACGGAGGAATAGAGAGGTGGGAGGACATAGAGAGGTGAGGACGACATAGAGAGAGAAGAGAGGAAGAGAGCTGAGGAGGACATAGAGAGGTGAGGGGGACATAGAGAGGTGAGGAGGACATAGAGAGAGGTGAGGAGGGAAGAGAGAGGGGAGAGGAGGGAAGAGAGAGGGGAGAGAGGAAGGAGGAGGTGACGAGGGCATAGAGAGGAGAGAGGAAGAGAGGTGAGGAGAGAAGAGAAGGAGGGAAGAGAGAGGTGAGGAGAGAAGAGAGAGGAGAGGAGGAAGAGAGGTGAGGGGAGAAGAGAGAGGAAGGAGACATAGAGAGGTGAGGAGAGAAGAGAGAGAGAGGAGGGAAGAGAGGAGAGGAGGGAAGAGAGGTGAGGAGAGAAAGAGAGAGAGGAGGGAAAGAGAGGTGAGGAGGAGAGAGAGGAGGGAGGAAGAGAGGTGAGGAGAGAAGAGAGAGGAGAGGAGGAAGAGAGAGGTAAGGAGGGAAGAGAGGAGAGGAGGGAAGAGAGAGGTGAGGAGACCTACAAGAATGCTCTCAGGTTCAGTTGTTGACTTCTGGAGAAGTGAGAGATGAAAAGAAAGAGAAGTGGAGGAGAGGAGAAGTCTCACCTGCACAGAGCCTCGATGGCATCCCGGTCCAGGAAATCATGGTCCCTGGTCACAGACACAATTCAATGGGGAACAAGCCATCTGAAACCGGAGAGAGGAGAGAGAGAGAGAGAGAGAGAGAGAGAGAGAGAGAGAGAGAGAGAGAGGGAGAGTGAGAGAGAGATAGCGAGAGAGCAAGAGGGAGGAAGAGAGAGAGAATAAAAACAATGTATGTCTTTAATGCACCAGCAAAACAGAACACAATCCATTGCAAACTAACATTTACAAAAATGTAACTCTCTGTCAGACATTGGGTTACTGTCTTCACAAATGTCACCCTCTTCCTTTCCTCCCCACACAACAACCCACACACATCCACAACACACACAATGAAAGCTAAGAGGAAGTGGCGTCCTCAACAAACACAGCTGTACCATTCAGACTGGGCAGCAGGGGGTGAGTGTGGGCGGGGGTCGACAGTAGAATGACAATAGGTACTCCCGCATTAAGGAGTCTCTAATTATCTCACTCTTCTTCTCTATACACTTACTAAAGGGGCAATCTGTGGATTCAACTCATCTATTAAAGGGGAATCTGGGATTCAACTCACTCTACAGGGGCAATCTGGGATTCAAATCATCTATTAAAGGGGCAATCTGGGATTCAAACTCACTCTACTAAAGGGGCAATCTGGGATTCAAACTCACTCTATTAAAGGGGCAATCTGGGATTCAAACTCACTCTACTAAAGGGGCAATCTGGGATTCAAACTCACTCTATTAAAGGGGAAATCTGGGATTCAAACTCACTCTATTAAAGGGGCAATCTGGGATTCAAACTCACTTATTAAAGGGGCAATTCTGGGATTCAAACTCACTCTACTAAAGGGGCAATCTGGGATTCAAACTCACTCTATTAAAGGGGAAATCTGGGATTCAAACTCACTCTTACTAAAGGGGCAATCTGGGATTCAAACTCACCTTTAAAGGGGAAATCTGGGTTCAAAATCACTCTACTAAAGGTGGCATCTGGGATTCAAACTCACTTTTATTAAAGGGGCAATCTGGGGTTCAAACTCACTTTATTAAAGGGGCAATCTGGGGTTCAAACTCACTTTATTAAAGGGGCAAATCTGGGATTCAAACCTCACTCTCTAAAGGCAATCTGGGATTCAAACTCACTCTAAAAAATGGTGCCCTACTTTTAACCAGGGCCCGTACCGTTTCTGGTTAGAAGTAGTGCACTATAAATGTTATAGGGTGCCATTGGGACGGATCCTTGAACCCCCATTGGATGTCTGCTGATGAAGATGTGAGTAAAAACGTGTGACAGAAAAAAGAGAGAGATCAATTATAAAGGAATGTATTGGACAGAGACAAGAATGCAACTGATGACCCTAGTCGGGTAATCCTAGCTAGCCTAGTCCCCGTCCCAAGCACCCTATCTTAGGCTCTTCCAAGTACGGCTCTCCTGGTTAAGTGGCCTTGGACCACATCTATGGCACGGTAAGAAATATCCCTGCGCGGTGGCCTGTAGTTTTTTTTTTCTCCTCCCTGATCGACTTCCACAGGTAGTGAGGATTCAAGTCAGTACTTTGTCACGATTGAAACGTACGGGCGGTTAAGGCCTTAGGGACGCTAATCTGCTTTGGTTGGGACGGCCAGTCCACTAAGGCCAAGGTGATAGAAAAACGCTATCCTCACAAGCTGTATGTGAACTATGCATCTTGTGGGGCGGGTCCGTTCCGCCAGAGCATAATGAAAGAGTGACCGGGGGATAACTGGCGAACTGTGCTCGTGTGTCAGCCACCAATTCTTACTCATCAGAGTGACCCTGGTATGAGTCAACATACCTCATCAAAAGCTGTCGGATGGACGGTTTTGGTACTGTGATGTGTTTTGGTGTTTGTGTCCGCTCTCTTTGTAATCCTGTGTCGTGCCGCCTCTTGTGTGTGTGTGTGTCGGGTGTGCTGTGTCTGTGTGTGTGTGTGGTGTGTGCTGTGTTGTGTCGTTGTGTGTGTGGTGTGTGTGTGTGTGTGTGTGCTGTGTGTCGTTTGGGTCTCGTTTTGCTGTCGCTGCTCTTTGTAATTCCTGTGTGTCGCGCCTCTGTGTGTGGTGTGCTTCTCTCTGTTATGTTTTGCTTCTCTCTGTGGTATGGTGTGTGTGTGCGTGTGTGTGTGTGTGGCATTCTCTCTGTTGTGTGTGTTGTGTGTATGCGTGGGTGCGTGCGTTGCGTGCGTGCGTGTGTGTGTGTGTGCTGTCGGCCTGTTCACACAGTGGTCAACCTTCGAGATATCACACTCTCCGCAAGATGAACATGAGCGAACGGTTCCCCAGTGTCTTGGTAGACACGAACACCCAGACGTTCAATGGCAAGACTAATGAACTGTGTGACAAGCGTAGTTTTATCACGTCTTAAGGCCTCTCTGGAATTACAAATTAAGGTATGTGGGCTGTGCAGTGCCAGTTTTTATAGCGTTACGTATGGAGAATACCTTTTTGTCTTTTAAGGGTTTTGGTAATTGTTTCACCTTGTGTGTTGCAATGTTGAAGGTTCACTGAGGTAAGAGGACAAAAAAACACAGCCGCTGACACCTCAGGAATGTGGTGCGTTGTGTGTGGTGTGTGTGTGGTTGTGTGTGTGTGTGTGTGTTGTGTGTGTTGTGTTGTGTGTGTGGTGTGTGTGTGTGGTGGTGTGTGTGTGTGTCTGGTGGTGTTGTGTGGTTGACTGTGTGGTGTGTGTGTGGTGTGTGTGTGTGTTGTGTGTGATGTGTGTGCGTGTGTGTGTGTGTTGTGTGTGTGTGTGTGTGTGTGTGTGTGGGTTGGTGTGTGGGTGTTGTGTGTGTGTGTTGGTGTGTTTGTGTGTTGTTGTGTGTGTGTTGTGTGGTGTTGTGTGTGTTGTGTTGTTGTGTGTGGGTGGCTGTGGGGTGTGTGGTGTGTGTGTGTGGTGTGTGTGGTGGTGTGTGTGTTTGGTGTGTGGTTGTGGTGTGTGGTGTGTGTGTGTGTGTAGTTGTGTGTGGATGTGTGTGTGTGGTGTGTGTGTTGTGCGTGTGTGTGTGGTGTGTGTGGTGTGCTGTGGTGTGTGTTGGTGTGTGTGCGTGATCTGTGGTGCGTGTGGTGTGTGGTGTGGCGTCCTGTGCGTGTTGTGTGTGTGTGGTAGCTGTGTGTGTTGTGTGGAATGTTGTTGTGTGGTGTGTGGAGGTCCTCCTCACCTCCTCTCTTTCTCAACTTTCACCCACTTTTATGTTCCATTGTCTATTTATTTGTTCTTCTCTAAATCTGTCTATCTGTTCATCTTCTCTGCAATAGGGGAAGGCATAGTGAAGATAGCGAAGAAAGTATATCTTCAAAGATGGCATGCTCTGCAGGTTGGGTTAGAGATGAAAGAGGAGCGCGATAAGCCTCTCTTTTCTCCCTCGGCCTCTTTCTCTCTATCTCTCTTCTGACTCCCACCTGTTTTCTCTCTCGCTATGTATCCATCGCTTTCGTCTTACTTTCACTCTGCCTCTCTCTGTACTTCCCTCTCTCCCTCTTTCTCTTTCATTATGCTTCTACCTCTTCAGCTTTCCCATACATCCTCCCTCTCTGTCCTCTCTCTCTGTCCTCCCTCTCTCACCTCCCTCTCTCTCTCCTCCCTCTCTCACCTCCCCTCTCTCCTCTCTCTCTCACCTCCCTCTCTCCTCCCTCTCTCACCTCCCCTCTCTCTCTCTCTCTCTCTCTGTCTCTAAGTGATGAGGTATGATACGTGCATTGTGGGGGCTGTGAATGTTTACTTCTCTCCAATTAGAGACGTTTTGTACCGTTGTCCTGTTCTCTCCATCTCTCTTGTCTTATCTCTCCACATTCCCTCCCTCGCTCCGTCTCCACGGTCACGCGATGTTCTTGTTGTCGTTTTTAAAGAAAATAAATCTAGAGCATCCCCTCCTTTCGCCACACCTGGGTGGCTTCTAGGCCCAAGGGGTTGTGGGTAACTTTTAAAGGGCTATCTATCATGTCATATAATGTCATGTCAGTGGTAAAGCTCCGATGGTGTCACTTTCAATAGCGGAGGTGCATAAAGATGGTGGCCCACATTCACTTACCACAAATTCTTTGTTTTSCTAAGTTTGCCCATTGTACATAGCTCTCCGTAATTTTTTTGTTCATTTTTATTTTGTTGTTTCTTTTATTATAATACTTTTTCGTTTTTTTATTTATTTATTATAGTTTTTATTTAATATAGTCACTGGCAGAGTATACATGAGCCCAATTTTACCTTCAATACGCCTGCAGTTTGGAAAAACAGAAAACGTTGGTCTGATTTGGTGCTAAAACAATGACTTGGTCTGTGAATTCTGCCATCTTTATGTCCGTCATTGGAGGAGGGGCTTATATACCACTCTATTGACTCCATTCCAGACATTATTATGAGCAGCCCTCCACTCACCAGCCTCCTCTGTTACTGAACAGTTGACTCCTGGGACCGGTGAAGTAACTTCAATGCATTTAAATACAGTTGTTCAACGTGCATCTATCAGATTTATCAGGAGTGAGTGGACTTTTCCTGTTGATCTAGGTTACGTCCCAAATGGCACCTTATTCCCTGTATAGTGCACTACTTTTGACCAGAGTTTGGGTCCTGGTCAAAAGCAATGCACTAAATAGGGAATAGTGTATTGAAGCAAAGCTTCAGAAGTCATCTCTCCATTCAAGCATCTCAACCCCTTCCTCAATCCCTCTCTCTCCATCCCTCCCTCTATCCTTCCCTTTCTCAACCCCTTCCTCAATCCCTCTCTCTCTCCATCCCTCCCTCTATCCTTCCCTTTCTCAAGCCCGTCTCAACCACCTTCCTCAATCCCTCTCTCTCTCCATCCTCCCTCTTATCCTTCCCTTTCTCAACCCCTTCCTCAATCCCTCTCTCTCTCCATCCCTTCCTCTTATCCTTCCCTTTCTCAACCCCTTCCTCCCTCCATTGTCATAGGATCTGCTTTCAGAGCTCTCCAGAGCACAAACACACACACACACACACAAACACAAACACACACACCACACACACACACACACACCACACACACACTACTACTACTACCCCCACCCCCTCGCCAGTGTCCAGCGGATAAGCTTCCCCCTCCCTCCTTCCCCTTTGTCGTCTTGTTGTCGCCAATCTAGCTGATTTCTCTCTCTTTTCATTCCTTCTCTTCTTCCCCTCTTATCCTCTTATCCGGCTTATCCTTCAGCGCCTCATTAACTGCTCGCCTCCCCTCTCTCTCTCTCGCTCTCTCTCTCTCTTCTCTCTTTTCTTCTCTTTCTTCTTCTCGCTTCCTCTCTCTCTCTTCTTCTCTCTCTCTCTCTCGCTTTCTCTTTCTTCCTCTCTCTTCTTCTCTCTCCTTTCCCATCTCTCTCTATCTCACTCCTCTCTTCCTCTCTCTCTCTCTTCCCCCTCTCTCCTCTCTCTCTCTTCCTCTCTCTCTCTCTCTCTTCCTCTCTCTCTTCTCTCTTCTCTTCCTTCTCTCTCTCTCTCTTCTTCTCTCTCTTCTCTCTCTCCTTCTCTCTCTCTCTCTCTTCTCTCTCCTCTCTCTCTCTCTCTCTTCTCCTTCTCTCTCTTCTCTCTCTATTCCTCTCTCTCTCTCTTCTTCTCTCTCTTCCTCTCTCTCTTCTTCTCTCTCTCTTCCTCTCTCTCTCTTCTTCTCTCTCTTTTCCCATCTCTCTCTCTATCTCACTCTCACTCCTCTCTCTCTCAGGAGTTTTCTTGTCAGAGGCTTTTTGTTGGGATTTTGTAGGACTCCTCCAAGTGTTGTGTGTGTGTTTATGTATCTGATTGTGTATCTGTATCTATTTACAGGAGACTGAACACCCTCAACAAGTGTGCCCTGATGAGACTGGAGATCTCCCCACAGAGAAAGAGAGTAAGTTCCTCTTCCTCCCTCCTCTTCCTTCCTCCTCTTCCACCCTCTTCTTCCACCCTCCTCTTCCACACTCCTCTCCACCCTCCTCTTCCTCCCTCATCTTCCACCCTCCTCTTCTCCCTCCTCTTCCTCCCTCCTCTTCCGCCCTCCTCTTCCGCCCTCCTCTTCCTCCTCCTCTTCCACCCTCCTCTTCCACACTCCTCTTCCACCCTCCCTTCCTCCCTCCTCTTCCACACTCCTCTTCCACCCTCCTCTTCCTCCCTCCTCTTCCTCCCTCCTCTTTCGCCCTCCTCTTTCTCCCTCCTTCCACCCTCCTCTTCCACCCTACTCTTCCACCCTCCTCTTCCTTCCTCCTCTTCCACCCTCCTCTCCACCCTCCTCTCCACCCTTCTCTTCCTCCCTGCTCTTCCACCCTGCTTTTCCACTCTTTCACACCCAAAAATCCCCTAATTCTTCAGAACTTTTCCAACTCCAGTTTAGTTTTTCCTACCTGTCCTCCAACTCCGACCTCCTTATAGTCTGGGGTGTGAAAGTCTCTCTCTCTTCTCTTCTAATGAAAGGCACCTGTCTTTTTATCAAGCCCTTTGTGAAGAGCCCAAGGCAAGGAAAAAATAGCTTTGAAGTCCAAATGAAGGGCTTGCTGTTCACGCGGCTGGCCCTTCTTCCTCAGGCCTGATCCTGAACACACACACATACAGACATACACACACAAACATCACTTCCTCATATCATTGTCCATAAAAGGGAATAGTATGTCGCTGCTTTCTCATTTCTCTCCTCTGGTTTCAATGGTTAAATTAAAAACAAGCCAGCTATTGGCCATGATCCCCAGAACCTACCGCAAACTAAACCAAATTACCCCAACTAAACCAAACTAACCCAAATTACCCCAAACTAAACCAAACTAACCCACACTAAACCAAACTAACCCAAACTAAACCAAACTAACCCAAACTACCCCAAACGAATCCAAACTAACCCAAACTAACCCAAACTAAACCAAACAAACCAACAACCAAACTACCCCAAACAAATCCAAACTAACCCAAACTAAACCAAACTAACCAAACTACCCCAAACAAATCCAAACTAGCCCAAACTAACCCAAACTAAACCAATCTAACCCAAACTACCCCAAACTACCCAAACTAATCCAAAATAATCTAAACTAATCAAATAAACCAAACTACCCCAAACTAAGCCAAACTAACCTAAACTAACCTAAACTCAACCAAACTCAACCAAACTAACCCAAACTAACCCAAACTAACCCAAACTAATCCAAAATAATCTAAAACTAATTCAAACTAAACCAAACTACCCAAACTAAGCCAAACTAACCTAAACTAACCTAAACATCAACCAAACTCAACCAAACTAACCCAAACTACCCCAAACTAACCCAAACTAATCCAAACTAATCTAAACTAATTCAAAATAAACCAAACTAACCCAAACTAAACCAAACTAATTCAAATTACCCCAAACTAAACCAAACTAACCCAAATTACCCCAAACCAAACCAAAACTTAACCAAACTACCCCAAACTAATCCACCAGGACACTAAGAAGCTTTGTTGTTTGTCAAGATCTTTCCTCCATTAGCCTCCATTCTGTAATCACCTCTTAAACCAGCTAGTTCCTTGATCCGTGTGTGTGTGTGTGTGTGTGTGTGTGTGTGTGTGTGTGTGTGTGTGTGTGTGTGTGTGTGTGTGTGTGTGTGTGTGTGTGTGTGTGTGTGTTGTGTGTGTGTGTGTGTGTGTGTGTGTGTGTGTGTGTGTCTGTGAGTTGGTATTCAATGGGATGAACCTCACTGTGTCACCTTTCATCAAGGAGTCAACAGAGAAGGGTCAAAGGAGGTATTTGCTCTCTGTTCAGACTGACAGTTGTTCACCTCCCTAGTCAGCATAGAAACGCATTGACTTCAGTCCCTACTCTGTCTATAGAGGGCGGCAGGTAGCCTAGTGGTTAAGACTGAAAGGTTGCTGGGTCAAATCRCTGAGCTGACTAGGTGAAAAATCTGCCGATGTGCCCTTGAGCAAGGCCCTTAACCCTAATTGCTCCTGTATGTCGCTCTGGATAAGAGRGTCTGCTAAAATGTAAGTGTTTATCTCTCCCTCTTTTGAAATGTGTTTTCCTCACGTCTCTTCCCCGTAMTTGTTGAAYTCAGAGATGTGACGTCGTTTATGACGTGTCAAAACACCCGCGGCCACAGGAGTGAATGAATGCAGATGAAGATAAGACTGGCCATCTAGATAGTTCTAGGTATTGACATTGTTGCCATTGAGCTCAAAAGTCAAACTCCCCCACTATGGTSGTCACGACGRCAGTCAGTATATCAGYCAGAAAGAGTTTCTGTCCGTCGTGATCAAAGCAGAAGTAAGAAAGGTCCGTGTGTGTCGTGGTGAGTGGAGAGCGGGGTCATAAAKTGAGGACCCGGGGTTTTATTTGATGGACTTTTGTCCCCATGGCTCTCAGCCACCGTGAGGGAGGCGCCTGTGAAGTCTGGAGACCCCTCCTCTGCCCCCCGGCTCCATGGTCCCCTCGGCAGGCAGTTTCACTTTCCTGAATTAGGGGGACAGACTGGCCCTGTGGGGACGATACACCTCTGTGGGGGTGAGGGTGGGGGGGTTGCCCTAGCCTGGTCGGCTGGCGTGTGAACTCGGATTGGGGTGGAATTTCCTGGACTCCCCTCGGGACGTGTGTGTGTGTGTGTGTGTGTGTGTGTGTGTGTGTGTGTGTGTGTGTGTTGTTAGTGGTGTGTGTGTGTGTGTGTGTGTGTGTGTGGTGTGTGTGTGTGTAAGAGAGAGAAAGATAGAGAGACTCTGTTGTCGTTTTCACGGTCAGGGATAAGTTCCAACACAATAACAACCATTAACCAGCTGTGTGTGAATCTTATCTCTGTGAAATGTTCCAGCGGTCGGGAGGGAGTTGAGGAATGTCTACAGATCTGCTGTCTGTGAATATCCCTGCTGCTCTCACACAAAGGCTATGTGCCAAACAGCACCCTTTTCCATATATAGTGCACTACTTTTGACCAGAGTTCTATGGGCCCTGGTCTCAGGTAGTGCACTTTGGGGGAATGGAAGGTCATTTGGGACACACAAAGTCATCTGGACAGAATACAGGGCGGCTCGTTTGACTTCATGGCCATTCACCTTTTAGAAAGAGATTTCATGTTGAAACGTTGTTCATAGAACTGAAACAGAGAAAGAAAATCTTGAAAATATAATGTTTTTTAAATTAAATTGTAAATTTCTTTGTAAAACATTTTTTATTCTTATAGTGATAATGTGTCAGAAGGGGGTTGACGTTTATTGTCATGAATCTTAGAGGCAGAACTGAGAGATTTCCACTAGATGGGATATATTGTAAAAATTCATGTTTTTCTCTTTTCTTTTTGGCTTAATTTAAGATTAGGGTTATGTATTAGGGTTAGCAGTGTGGTTAAGGTTAAGGTTAGGGTTAAGTTTAGGTTTGAAATCAGATTGTATTACTTTGTGGCTGTGCCAGCTAGTGACCACTCTGCAGAGCTGCCTCCAGAACAAGATTCATGAAGAAAAAGGGCTAACCTGTCCCCACCCCCCTCTGTCTTCTCTCTCTCTACTCCAGAGTGAGGATTCAGACGAGGAAGAGCCGTGCGCCATCAGTGGCCTTTGGACCTTCCAGCGGGACAGCAAGCGCTGGTCTCGCCTGGAGGAGCTGGATGTCTTCTTCCTCCCGGGTGGAAACCAGCTGCCCTTCCCCCAGGTCCAGAGACCCTCGGCCGGTCAGGGGCAGCTCCGCGAGGGCCTGAGCTCCGAGAGCGTGCTGACGGATCTCAGCGAGCAGCCCGAGGTGGCCTCGCTTCACAGCAGCGGGAGTGTGGGAGAGGGAGGGATAGTCGATGGTGCCACATCTAGCGATGCCACCCCAGCGGCYGGRGCCACCCGCGCCAACTCGATGGCCAGCATGTGCTCCTCCTCGGGCACGGGCGGGTCGTGCGGCGCCAACGAGGACTCGCTGTCTGACGGGCATCCGCACTCACCATTGGAGACGACCCAAGGTCYCTTCTCCTTCGACGGCAAGCCCAGTGGAATTGTGGGAACAGGAGGGATAGAYGGAGGAGGGAGCGAGACTAGAGGAGGGAAGAGCACGCGCTCACGGGCCAAGAGTTTRCTCAAGCGCATGGAGAGCATCAGACTGAGGAGCGCCACTTCCAATAGCAAGAAGAAGAACGGAGGCGGGGGAAGGCCTTCCAAACTGGAGATCAGCGGGCCGGTCATCAAAGAAGGACTAGACGACGACAAGCTACGGCGCCTCAACTGTGTTGACATCTCCAGCCTCACCCTCAACCCGACCCAAACCATGACCCTGAACCGTAACAGGAGCGTATCCTACTCCACGCAGACCAGCAGTGGCAGCATGGGGAGCGCCGGAAGCACAGGCAGTAGCCAATCGGAAGCAAGCAGCGGGAGCGCCGTTAGCACCCCGAGCCCGGTGACACGAACCCGAAGCCACAGCACCGTGGCGGGGGCCAGTAAGAGAGGTGGGATGTACCTGGAAGGTTTTGACCCGTTAAGCGTGTTCCTACAGCCGCCTGYAGAACAACAACCCCCAGSTTCCACCCAACCCAAAACCAGACAGAAACCKCCTCAMCAACKGCCTAGTAARCMGACAGTGGCTGAGCAAAACCAAAGCAAGCGAGGTCGCCTCAACGGAGAGAGGGAGGAGGAAGGGGAGGAAGAAGGCGTGATTTTCTTCTACCTTCCCGAAGGCCACAAACCGGGCACATTCCCCAAAGCGCTCGGCGACGGCAAACAACCACCGCAAAGTGGAAATGACGAAAACAGGCCTCTTGCCGCCGCCGGCAGGCGCTACCTCGGTAGTCGATGCCAAACGCGTCGCGGCTCCACCGGCTCAGCAGACAGCCGCCTGAGTTTCTATGACAACGTGCCCAACGTGGCCTATCAAGGCGAGGAAGACGATGAAGACAATGAAGAAGGGGAGGGGCCAAAGTTGGAGGATGTGCTGGAATGTGTCAACGGCCTGCAGCGATTCGTCAACGCCTGGACGGACAGGGTGGCAGCCGGAGAAGAGGATGACGAAGAGGAAGAAGAAGAGGGAGATTCGGATTCGGCATTGGATTCAGCGTCTCCATGTCCGTCCTCACCTTTGCAGAACCAGCTGGAGGAGACGGACAACGGGAGCGACCAGGACAGCACGGGCAACCCTCTGGGAGAAGGAGAGAGGGAAGAAGGAGAGAGGGAAGAAGGAGAGAGGGAAGAAGGAGAGGGGGAAGAAGGAGAAGGGGAAGAAGCCATGAGGGAGAGGAGGGACTCCGGAGTGGGAGCCTCTCTCACCAGATCTAACAGGTCAGTAATTAATTAATTAATCACCTCTCTGTTAATCAATCTATAGATATCACCAATATTGTTATTGTACCCATTTGAGAAAATGTCCTGTGTGTTAAGATGAAGGACTGGCGAGCTCAATTCAACATTCTTAAGTGTTTGGATGAAGGGTTGAGAGAGAGAAACGGTGAGAGAGAGAAACGGTGAGAGAGAGGGTGAGAAGGAGGGTGAGAGAGAGGGTGAGAGAGAGGGTGAGAAGGAGGGTGAGAGAGGGGGTGAGAGAAAGGGTGAGAGAGAGGGTGAGAGAGAGGGTGGTGGAATGGAGGTGCACAAACAGATATAGAAAGAGGGAGAAAGAAGGATGTACAGAAAGAAAGAGAAAGGGAGAGATGGGTAGAGGTACAGAAAGAGAAAGACATAAAGTTAGACGGAGGGAGAAACACACAGACAGAGTGGACATGTTGAGACGACTCTCCCAGCCCTGACCCTTACGTAACCGGCTGTCACGGCGATGAGGTGCAGTGAATACCTCGGACCTCGGGAATGCCYATCCGTCTCCGCGACGATGCAGCCATTCCCTCAGGAATCCACAGGCAGAATTCCAGAAGGTTTCCGACGCTCCCATACCCGCTGACAGCCAGGCGAGATCAGTGCTTCCCAACTCCAGTCCTCGAGTTCCCCCATAAGCACCCAGTTTTGTTGTAGGACCGTACAAACTCACCCGATTCAACTCATTGAGGGCCTGACGATTAGTTGACAAGTTGAATCAGGTGTGTTTGTCCAGGGCTACAATAAAACTGTGTGCTGTTGGGGGAACTGGAGGAACYGAGTAGGGATCCTCTGGGCTAGATCAATCCCTGTTATCCCAATGAGAATCTCTTAACACAGGGGTCATAGGACTTGTTTGGATGGATGTCCTGCTAGTCACCTTGTCAGAGGAGAGGGCTTTATGACCTCTGGTCAAGTTCTGAAAATGATGAAGACGTATCTTCTCCTATATGTCTCTGTGTGTGAACACTTGTGGGTTTTGTTTATTTTCCCCTAATATATGTTAACCTATATATTTTCACATATATATTTTACACACATATTTGATATATATTTCATTGAAATTCTTTGCAAACATTTGTGTTTTTTGTATTTGGAAGTTTGATTGTGCTTCTGATAGCCCTCAGTATTTTGCTGTATGCCGTGCAATATATTAGGTTAACACATATATTTCTCTCTACCCAAGGCCTCAGAAGCTGCGCTGGCCCAGTTTCCAGGCCTCCCACCGGCCCAGTCACTCCTGGGCCCAGCGGCAGATGGGCTGCCAGTCGGTACTGCAGATGAACCTGCTCCAGAAGCTCTGCCTGCTCCAGCTTACAGCCCTCCTGGAGAAACACACCCCCACCAACAAACACGGCTTCAGCTGGTGAGTCGGCGGCGGCGGCCATTTTGAATAGTCAAAGTTCATAGGACTTTGGGTTTGGAGTTTGTGGCAAACACATTGGAAGTTTTTCTCACAAGAGGTCTCACACGAAAACAGCTGAAAATGCAGGCCCCCAAAAATAATGTATAAAAACCCTTGTTAGCCTACAGCCTATAGCCTAGCATGCTGCTCCGATAGCGCTAGTTGTAGCCTAGGCCTACAAACAAATAGATAACKACAACAATCATAGTCTCTATTTTTCCTCTAGTTGGAATTCCTCCCACTCTTCTCCCACAAATAGCAGCCTGTTGGGTCTGAACCTAAGGGGGGTGGGGTTTCAACATTCTTTTCCCAGGCTAGCTAATTGCTGGTGCACTGGTATACGTTGTCATCTTTCGACGGGGGCAATCACAGAGTTCACACGCACAGGCTGTTAGAATGAAGACCTGGAGGCCGAGTCTGTAGCCTCAGTCCTCGACAATTACCGAAATGACCGAACCCCCCCCAATAATTCTCCATCATGCAATTATAGATTATGGCCACTGGTTCGAGATTGTCCAATGTCACTCAGAATCCCCTTTGGTGTCTCCGCCATCTGGGGATGTCTGTGGGGACTGTTGAGACTGCAGGCCAGGGGATGTCTGTGGGGACTGTTGAGACTGCAGGCCAGGGGATGTCTGTGGGGACTGTTGAGACTGCAGGCCAGGGGATGTCTGTGGGGACTGTTGAGACTGCAGGCCAGGGGATGTATTCTTCTATCATTCTCTTACATGGAATTCTCTCTCTCTCTCTCTGTCACTCTCCCTTTTCTATTTCTCTTTCCCTCCCTTCCTTCCCTCACCGCAACTCTCTCTCTCTCTGTCTATCTAATTTACTCTCTCTCTCTTTTTCTCMCTTTCTCTCTCTATCTCTCTTTGTCTCTCTCTCTCTCTCTCTTTCCCTGTCTCTCTCTTTGTCTCTCTCTCTCTCTCTCTGTCTCTCTCTGGCTCTCTCTCTGTCTCCCTCTCGGTCTCTCGGTCTCTCTCTCTCTCCACCTCTCCCTCCCTCCATCTTCTTATCTAACCTAGCTTCATGATCTGGACTAAGCAAATAGCTCCAGCCTCACCTCAAATCTCTGTATAGTGCTGTGCTTTTCTTCACCCCTCCCAGCTTCAATGAGTCAGAGAAGTTCCCCGCCTTCTCCAGGATGGCAGGGGCAGAGTAAGAGTTACGACAGGCTTACGACAGGTTTATGGCAGGCTTATGTCAGGTCTTTTAATCACTGAGATCATTTGATTTTTGAGCTGGAGGCTTGGCTGCGCATACCCAGAATTCCCTTCTGGGATTGTAGCATGTTCCCTTCTCATTTACCAAGCTGTGGTCATTCTTCTGAGAAGCGAGTAGCACACACACACACACACACTTAAAAGCAGACGATACATACACACCCATAAACATGTGTGCTCTTGTAAAACCATTATACAATCCCGGAGAGCAGTAGAACACCTGACATTCAGAGACACACACACACACAGTGACATGGTCAGTGTTAGGGGCTTGAGGCACAAACACAAAGTGCGGATGCGGATGTATACACCATTACGAACCCACCCCCCGTTACCCTCTCCTCCCTCTCCCTTCTCCTCCTCCCTCCCGGTTTCTATTGTCTTTCAGCCCCAGTGTTTATCCTCCCTCTCATAAACTTGGAGAAAGCTAGGCTTCTGTAGAACCCCCACACACACACACACACACACATACACACACACACACATACAGTTAAACACACACGCACGCGCACACACACACACACACACAATGCATTTTCAAGTTCTCCTTTTCTCATGGAAAACCCCACCGTAGCTAGGTGGCAGCGTAACATGTGCTAATGCTAATGTTAGCGTTGGTGATTCACAGTACCAGTAAACTACTGCTCTTTACATTCGTTTAGTGTTCAACCTGTATTTATTAGCTTTGTCAGTTGGGAACCAATTCTCATGAACAARATCCTGTGGCCTTTTAGGTGTAGGTCTAAAGGAGCCCATACTGWCACATCCTGTTTGATTAAACAGTACAGGCTTCTCCAGCTCCAGTCCTGGAGAGCTCTTGTTCCTGCCTCCACAACGCAGCAGGTGTATTACTGTTGGGCTGGAATGAAACCCTGCACACACAGCAGGTGTATTACTGTTGGGCTGGAATGAAACCCTGCACACACAGCAGGTGTATTATTGTTGGGCTGGAATGAAACCCTGCACACACAGCTGGTGTATTACTTTTGGGTTGGATTGAGTGTTGTAGTTTGCTGTGTGTGGTCGTCATCGTGTTGGCTGCTTTCTGTAGTGGACATTTACAATGTTACCGCTGCTTTGTTAGTACAGTGACAGAGTACAGGGACAGAGTACAGGGACAGAGGTCAAAGTCCAAAACCTACTTTACTCCTGTTGCAAAACCGTGTGTGTGTGGCCGTGTGTGTGTGAGTACACTCGTTCGTGTGTGCGTGCGTACGTGTGTCTGTTCTGTGTGCGTGTGTGTCTGTATATGTTCTGTGTGTGTGAGTTGTTTTTAGCTATTTTAACCTGTCCCTCTATGTGTGTGTGTTGTGTGTGGGTTGCAGGGCTGTGCCGAAGTTTATGAAGCGGATCAAGGTGCGGGACTACAAAGACCGAAATGTGTTTGGAGTGCCTCTGCTGCTTAACGTCCAGCGTACGGGTCAGCCCCTGCCCCAGAGCATTCAACAGGCCATGCGCTACCTACGCAGCCAATGTCTAGACCAGGTACAGACGGTCTGTCTACCTCTCTGTCTGTCTAACCTGTCTACCTGTTTGCCTGTCTGTCTGTCTGTCTAACCTGTCTACCTGTCTGCCTGTCTGTCTGTCTCCTCAAGCCCCATTACACAACATACACACACAGACATACACATCTCCCKTCCTCATCATCATTTAGCTCCTAGCCTCCTGGTTGCATAGTTGTATATTTCCCTGGAAGAATCAGTCTTTTTGTCAGAGTTGGTATTTGGGAAAAACGGCCAGTTAAATATTCACAGTGTGTTACACACACACGCTCTTTCTGTGTCAGTTTTGAGGTCTCACATACTGTGTTTGGGAGACAAGAAGGACCTGACACACACACACACACACAGGGAGGCCTGGGGAGAGTCAAAAGTTTCCAGCTGTTTAGTCACCTTTGTCAGTCTGTTTAAGAGAGAGAGAGAGAGCCAAGGGATTGCTATGGCAACAGAGAGAMAGAGAGAGAGGGAGGGATGGAGGAATGGAAGAGAGAATGACGGATGGCATGCTCTCCTAAACTGGACAACAGGCCTCTGTTTGAAATGGTGAACGCTCACGGAAAGTATTTAGTCTCTTCAAGCCAAAGCTCTTTTTCCTCCCAGATGGCAGCCATTTTATAAAACCATTAACTGAGAAAGCCCATTGATTAAGTCCAACAGAAAGAACCCTCTCCTCAAGACTTCTAATGGATGTCATGGGCTGTGTCCCAAACCAAATGGCACCCTATTCCCTTTCTAGTCCACTACTTCTGACCAGGGCCGATGAGAATGTGGGTTTGAATTGATAACCCATCAGATCTTGTTCCAGGTGATAAAAAAATGGCATCAACAATCTCTCTTTCTCCCCTTCTCCCCTCCCCCTCTCTGTCTCCGTCTCTCTCTCTCTCTTTCCCCCCTTTCTCTCCTTCTCCCCTCCCCCTCTCTGTCTCTCTCTCTCTCTCTCTTTCCACCCTTTCTCTCGGCTTCATCCCTCCCGCCTCTCTGTCCTGTCTCTGTCTCTCTGCTCTCTTTCCCCATTTTCTCTCCTTCTCCCCTCCCCCTCTCTGTCTTCTGTCTGTCTCTCTCTCTCTTTCCCCCCTTTCTCTCCTTCCCCTCCCCCTCTGTTCTCTGTCTCTCTCTTTTTCCCCGCTTTTCTCTTCCTCTCTCCCTCTCTGTCTCTGTCTCTCTCTCTCTTTACCTTCAGGTGGTCTCTTCAGGAAGTCGGGGTTAAATCACGTTATTCAGGCACTCCGTCAGATGAACGAAACATGCGGCGCCGACGGAGGCGGAGATCAGTTACGAGGGCCAATGCGGCTTACGACGTGGGCTGACATGCTGAAGCAGTATTTCGGGGGACTGCCAGAGGCCGCTGCTCACCAGCAAACTGTCTGAGAGCTTCCTGCAGATCTACCAATGTAAGGACAGAGAGAGGAGAGAGACACAGCACAACACACAGAACACACGCACAGCACACACACACACACACACAACACACAACACACACCAACACACACGCACACACACACACAGACCTATATAATGCACACACCACAAAACATACAAACGTAAAGACCTATAACATTGACATGGTATGAACACCCATAATAATGTTCACACGCTCATCTAAGATAATGTGGAGATGGAAGGCGAACACACCAAAGCGCTAACAAAAAGTCTGTAGGTGCATGTCTGTCAGCCCGGGAGGGGGAGAGGAGGTAAAGAGAGAGAGAGAGAGAGAGAGACACAAGAGAAGAACAGAGAGAGACCAGAGAGAGAGAGAGAGAGAGAGAGAGAGAAGAGAGAGAGAAGAGAGAGAGAGAGGAGAGAGAGAGAGAAGAGAGAGAGAGAGGAGAGGAGAGGGAGAGGAAGTATTTGAAAATACAAAACAGCTAGTTAAAGTTAATTATTGAATATATAATCAATGTCGTTGACGAGTCTGCTGGCAGTGTACAATGTATTACAGTAAAACAATGTCCATGCGCCTCTGGGAATCCACAATCCATAGTTCTATTGTTTTTAATTCATTAAGACAAAAATAGCATTTAGTGGTACAGTATTGTCATCATACAGCACTGTAATAAGACATGCAGAATACACTAACTAGCTGGCACCAGCTGTCTGAAATCCAGATCATGTAATTGATAATAGCAAGCTAATCCATTGTATTACGCCAGAGCCACATTCAGTAGTATTCCATTTGTCCATCTTGTAAAATTCAAGCAAAGTAAGCAGAATTGAATTTAACTTATTTAATTTAACTTAATTGAACGATCGCAACTGAATTGAACAGGAACAGAACCAATTGAAGTTGAGTTGAAGTGAATGTGATTCCCTCAGACATGCCCAAGGAGCTGCGTCTTTCAGGCTACGCGAGCGCCGTGCTGCTGCTGCCGGACGAGAGCCGCGAGGCGCTGCAGACCCTCCTGTGTCTGAGTGACGTCACCGCCGCCGCTGTGGGCAGAGAACAGTGACCTGCGCGAACGTGGCTTGTAGAGTCGTGTGCTGTGCGGCCTTCTGTCGTCTTTTTCAGCCACCTTCTAACACGGCTCCGAGGGTTGACCGCAAGGAGAGCTTCCCGTGCGCCACGTGGGACAGGGGTGGAAGTGTTGTGTGTGAACTATGGCAGAGGGTGTGTGTCGGTGTGTAGTGTTGTCGCTGTGTGTGTGTGTGTGTGTGTGTGTGTGTGTGTGTGTGTGTGTGTGTGTGTGTTGTGTGTGTGTGTTGTGTGTGTGTGCGGTGTGTGGTGTGTGTGTGTGTGTGTGTGTGTCGTGTGACCAAACCTCACTCTCCTTTTTTCGTATTGGTTCAGTTATAATGACCATGGTATTTAGTATATACGTCTGCAGCAGGGGCCTCACACCAACATGAGAGGAGATGGCTGACAGCACTCTAGCTATAGAGGCAGGATGTTATGTTGTAGGTGGAAGGAGAGGGGGGGGGAAGAGAGGGAGAGAGAGGAGGAGGATCAGAGGAACGAGGGGAAAGAGGTCTGTATAAGGGGGCTTGCATGCCAAACGCTTATGAACAGTTTGTCCTTCCTTCTCTCTTGCGCTCTGCTCTTCATCGCTTCTCTTTCTTCTGTTGACTAGTGGACATGGCTAACTGTTCTAGGTGGACATGACATAAACTTTGCGGCTGGTGTGTTCTATGTCTTCCTGGTGTGTTGTGATAGGGGGATGACAGGAAAGCAGCCGCTGGAGTAACGACCAGAAGGGGTGCAACCTACGAGAACTTTGGCCGCCTAGCATGCGGGCCTGCGCTACACATGATCCAGGAGTGCAGGAAGCTCTTCAGTGGTACATGTCTGAACACCTAGAACCTCACGGCATGAAATCTTTCGTACGAAACCTCAGTACTTTCGGCTTCTCTCATCTGCCTTGTTCTACATTGTCTGAGATAAAACGGCTCATGCACAATAGAACGACGTGACTTTCTCTTTGCTAGCTATTGTCTGACTAGTATACTGTTTTACTAGAACCTCACCTCGTCTTTTCTAGCATCTGGTTGGATCTAGAGAAACGCTTAAAATACATTCTTAGTTACGTCAAGGATTCTCAAGGTCGTCCGCCCTATTTAGTCGGCGTTTAAAATCATGTCTCTGACAGAGATCGATGGTTGTTTTTCCTGTGTGTTGTTTTTGGAGGTCATTGTTATCGGTTACAGGTAAAAACGCAAATTCGGTCATTAGCTTCCCCTATGCTCAGAGTAACCTAGAAGGCCCGGATCTGCGGCGCCCCAGCTCTTAGGCCTGTGCTTCAGGAGGTCCGCTGTTTTAGTCACTTTATAGCCTGAACTTAGACTACAGTTAGTGTTTACTACCAACCTGCGCACAAGTTTTCCGTGAGAGATCTATGGAATGGTTGGGTAGCTATATAGTTTAGTAGTTATATAAGCCTATAGTCCATTATTCTGGCGGACAGGTTTAAGGTCAATATAGTGACCAGACGATTTACAGTTACATACTGAGCTCGTTATTTCTTGTGGTTGATTGGAATTACAAGTAGCT